>NC_141044.1:36680000-36775000 GCF_052040795.2 Danio rerio
ATAGCTATTAGACAATGATGTACAAAAGGTAAGCCCAACCCCTACTCAATATTCTGTTTCAGTAGGAAGTGCCTCAACACACTGAAATAAAATATGAAAAAAGCAACTTCGGGTCCACGACACGTACACATTAAATTAACTCATTAAATTAAATTAAAAAGGGTTTTAGCTTAATACAAGATCCAAACCAAAGTAATAATGTAATTTAAAGGGATAGCACACTGAGAAAAAGAAAATTTATTCCACATGTGGTTTCAAACCTTTATGAGTTTGTTTCTTCTGTTAAACACAAATGACGATATTTAGAAAAATGTTGGAAGCCAGCAGTAATTGACTTCAATTATATTAGAAAGAAAAGTATACCATGAAAACCAATGCATATCAGTTTTCAACATTCTTCAAAATAGCAATGTGAAAACCTCAAAAATAAAAACCTCAAAAAGGTCTTGAATAAATAGAGGGTGAGTAAATGATGACAGGTCTGTCGTTTTGGGGTGAATTATCTCTTTAAGTCAATGGCTACCAGCACTCAAAAAAAAAAAAAAAAAGAGAGACATGCAGGCAGAATATTCAAAAAGGTGAATAACTTCTGCAAGAAGTAATTGTGACATGAAATGTTTAAACTTTGAAAACTGGAATGACACAGTATCAATATCAATTTACTGGAACTTCTATGTTAAGCTGCTTTGACACACAATCTACAATGAAAGAGCACTATAAAAATAAAGAGGAATTGAACTGAAATCTATTTGAACATATTTGGCCAGTTTGATTACATGTATTTTCTTTGTTCTTATAAGAAGTTTGACTCTGTTAAAGAAAAAAGACGCATTATGTAATCTTGTCAAATCTAATTTTATAAAATTGATATCGGGAAAAAAGTATCAGTATCAAAAACTTTTGAACAACACAGCTCTAAACATACATTGTTTATGACTCTCAAAGTGCCAGTAGTCTTTTTTACTTTATTGCTTTATATTTGAGTAAATTAACACCTAATTTTCCATTTTGGATTCAATTTTCCATCTTTAATTTGATTAAATCTAGTATTTTTTCTTTTTATTCTAAGAAATAAACAGTGATTTAATGCCCTGCTTCAGACGTTATTTATAATTTCATATAAACATAACCACTATTTGTTATATCATTATAAAAGATAACCTAGTAAACAAAATGAGGAGGACTTCTCTTCTCCTGAATCCCCAGACCTGAATGCAGACACAGTGGAAAGCAGTGCAGCAGGTCTCTTGCCCTGTCTATTCCAAACCATTAGGATTTTACACCTGTGTGAACACAGCAACAGAGATGTAGGCATTGTGTCTGAATGGTAATGAACTCTACTGATCAAAGAAAGTCCACCATTCTCCAAATCTCGTACAGCTCTCTCAACTAAAACTCTTACTGCAAACCAACAGCTTTGCTGTATCTGCCCTGACAGTGTCGCAAGGAAAAACATGCAACCAACTCCGTGGATCATGGAAACAAACACATAATGTTATGACCCTTCATGAATGGCTAAATACGTGGACGTGGTCTCACTCAGTCATTGGGTCTTACAGCTAGGCAGGTCTGCCTTCCCTTCGGAAAGCACGCGCTCTCATGAATGATTAAGAAGCAGGATCTAAGGGTGCTTTCACACCTGTGAATTGATTTATTTGTTCTGAAACAGGGATTAAAATTATTAAAATGTTGCTCTTTGTTCTTGGTGCGGTTCACTTTTACACTGCAAAGTTTCTTAACAGACCAAAACAGCTAAAACAAGTCACGTGCAGTAAAGACTCCTCACATGGTCAGAGTTTAGCATTTAGTTTTGCAGAGTCCCGCTCATCTGTCATGCCTCCTTTTTTAAATTTATGATGATGAGCAATAAAGACATCATAAGCGAAAAGCTGCGCTTTCATTTTAACTGGTGAAACCCACAGACATCGTCATCAAGTATAAATCAGAGGGAAGACTTTCTCATACAGAGCAGTTGGCTTATGCATTATAGGCTTTTATATGAAACGCACATTTACCGGTAGTAATGACCTCCCGCCCTACTCATAATTCGCTCTTCATATAGTCGTATGTATGCCTATGACATATCCATGACACACTGTGATATAGCCAGGCTCGGAGCGTATCGCTTTCTCACTACAATCGATCCTCTCCCAAATTGGTTTCAATCGAGCCGAGACCACCTCATTCAGGCAATCTCGGACCGATTGATTTGGCGCGGATCCGAGATAGATTGCTGGATCGTCATATGCCAAACGAATCGCACTAACAGGGGAAACGAGACCGGTTCCGAAATGAAATTCTAGGTGTGAAAGCAGCCAAACTCCGCTATGAATAATAATAGGAAGCCGATATGTCATCCCTCCACTAGCAGTTTCGCGCTACGTCACCGATTTTAATCCCGCCCAAAACATTATTTTAAACCCGGAAGATGAAATTAGCTGACAAAAGCTCAAAATTATCCAATTCTCTCCACAATTAAAGACGACAGGTACTGACGGCGTCTTAACTGATGCCCAACACACACTAATCTATTAAAATGTTAACAACAAAAAAAGTACTCCAGGGTGTCTTGAACCTTTAACAAGTTGTAGCATCGTGTTACTACTGTCTATGTAAAAGAAAAAAATAGGAAAGGAAGGTTAAAAAATAAATAAATAGAAATGCAAGAAAGTAAAAAAATATATAATGAGGGGTAATTTGAGGTGTTTCTACTAGGATTCAATTACTGCTTTTTTGTTAAAGTACTCAACAAATTGACTCCATAGAAATTCTTAGTTTAATTTTTAAAGGAAAAACTGTGGGCAATCTAGTATTATTTAAAAAAATAAGTGCAAATTATAAGCATTAAATAAACCTGTTTACGAACAATTCAGCCGTTGTGCAAGAGAGAAACAACAGGAGCACAGGTGAAATTCAAACAACCAACCTAATTTAATTATCACTTGAAGACTAAACAGCCCTTGGACAATGGTTTAAAAGCATAAAGGTGTTTTTTTTTTTTTCTGTGCGCACCGGTCAGCAGGGCTTTGGCAGACTCAGGTTACCGACACACAAGGAGTTCTCACACTCTTTGTGTTTAACTTGGAGCCGACTATCACGTTTTTGTAACATAACAGCAGTGAACAAACCCAACAAATCATGTCTTAACCAGAGGAACACTGTCATTCATACCTCCAGTCACACCAAAACAAACAATCATGAAGAAATATCCAATCAGCTCACGACAACTTGAGTACAGTAACACATATCCTGGGAAACACAGTACTGCAAAAACCACATACGAGCCCCTGGTCGAGTGTTAAATCACGCTACCCAAGGTGGACGTCAAATAAGGCAGTAATATCATAGTCTACGTGAGAACAGCGGTCTTAAAAATATTTTTCAGCTGATTAGCGTCGCCAGCTGGGCAGACAATTATAAAAGCGCAATGCAGAACTTTTACAAACAACCTTGACCCTGCAGGAAAATAGTAGCTGTGACGGGTGTTTTTTATGTAATCCAGAAAGGCTAAAGAAACTAGTTTCCAGCTGATCTGCATTGGAATGCAGCTCATTTTATTATATCATTACTATTTTTTTTCTTTTATTAAAGAAGTCTTGGGTTTGTAAGAGAGAGAGAGAGAGAGAGAGAGAGAGAGAGAGAGAGAGAGAGAGAGAGAGAGAGAGAGATTGAGTTTGTCATATCAGCTTCCCTGGCTATTTCATGGCAAATAAACACTTTATTACAATTCTATAATAAAAAATGTTTATAATGATATAAAAGACCTCAACAAGATTAAATAATACATAAAATAAGATACAAATTTAAAATTAAGACGTTTTATTAACTTTAGGGCATTGCAAAATGGGGCCTGTCACAATAAGGAGTTCTTGCGACATATGGTCACAGAAATCATTGAGATAGTCAATATTATTGTCATTTTGATTTCATTTTATACCACTGTTTGCATAATAGCCATAAATACTTTAAAACATAAATCATTTTCAAGGCTATTCAAATTCTTTAATTTGATGTTACAAAGGTAAATGTCCTATTATTTATGTTCTATTAAATGTCTTATTAGGTAAAGGTCCACTTATAAACTGACACCGGTAAGGAAGAACATCAATGTCATTGTAAAAGGGCTTTAATATTATTTGTGAATTTGTGTATATTATATAATTATACATTATAAGTTCAAGTTGTTTTATTGGCATGACACTCAATACAGTATTGCCAAAGCACTTCAATGTAATATATTAAAACCATTAAATATAGCAAAGCAAAAAAACTAAGCATTGGAGGTTATCTCTGAGTATTGCATGATAAGTTGATATATTGAATGCGACAGCCCTAAATAAAGCTGAACAATATATCATTTGAGGATCAAAATTACAATGTGTGTATCTGCAATGTTATTTTACAATTGATTGTTATATTTTCACACTTGAATACTGTTAAGACTCCCAGGACACCACAGAGCACTGATTATTTATTCATTTTTGCTTGTAATTTATTGTAATTTATGCAGATGCACTGCGTAGACTTCATCGTTCCAGTCATTCATTCATTTTCTTTTCGGCTTAGTCCCTTTATTAATCCGGGGTCACCACAGCAAAATGAACTACCAACTTATCCAACACGTTATATGCAGCGAATGCACTTCCAGCCGCAACCCATCTCTGGGAAACATCCACACACACTCATTCACACTTATACACCATGGACAATTTAGCTTACCCAATTCACCTGTACCGCAGGTCTTTGGACTGTCGGGGAAACCGCAACACCCGGAAAAAACCCACACGAACGCAGGGAGAACATGCAAACTCCACACAGAACGCCAACCGACCCAGCCAAGGCTCGAACCAGCGACCTTCTTGCTGTGAGGCGACAGCACTACCTACTGCGCCACTGCGCCGATTGACAATTCCTGTCAATCTAAATTTTGTATAATATATATTGGGGCAAAACAAAATATCGCAATATCAGATTTTCCCAATATAGTGCAACCCTATTGCAAAAGCATGCGCTTGACACTCTTGTAAAAGCAAGCAGCAGATGGTAAATTAGACAAATAAATGGTCTTTTTCTAAAAATGTTGACTTGTTTGCATACATTTTTTTTTCTTAATTAACTATGAATAAATGAAAATATTTAGCATCACAAAATTAACCTGAATACAATAATTATATACCACCAAAACTAAACAAAATTTAATTAGTTTTTTAAAGGAAACCTATAATTTACGGCACACTTCAAAAAATGAAGACGATTTAGTATTCAAAAATGTTTTATTTTGATTATGTTTTTAAATAAATTGGTCTAACACTTGATTTTTTCATAGTATTTGTATTTATTTTGGTACTTTTACCATAATCCGACAAATCAAATATTTGGTAGAGGTTGGTATTTTAGAAATTATGGGATGTGTTGAAAAAAAATCCATTGAGTGTGTTAATTAGCGACATTAGGAGTTAAGAAATGTATTGTAATTTTTTTTCTTCATGGTGGGGCAGTTAAAGGGTAAAGATAAACATGTCGGGTAATCACATTTGGTTGGAGAAATAAGTACAAAAACATTTCTTTATGCTGTAATCTCCACTGATTTACTGGCATCTGGCATTATGCCTTAATCACACTGCAAAAACAAAAGGCAAAGTTGCCAGTTTAAAGCTTGCAAGCACAAGTTTGACAAAGTCAGTGCTTTGTTCCTCTAAGAAATCTTGACTCCTTGATGGCTTTACAACACTGATCTAACCTAAATCCAACTGACCCCTGGAAACAAGCACAAACCAACCACAGCAGCTTAAAGACTCAGGTTTTAAAAACAAATGGTTGTGCCATTCCTCTAACACAAAACTGTGGGGGAAAGAAATAGACAGATTATGACTTCTAATGATTAAAATTAGAGACAAAAATAATTGTGACTTTATCTGACAATTTTTTAAAGTTCTAAATATTTATGAGTTTATATATCTCAATTTCAAGTTATAAACTTACAAACAAAACCATAAAGCACTGTTTATTTGTTTATTTTTGCTTGTAATTTACTATAATTTATGCAGATGCACTGCACAGAAAAATACTTGATCATCTCAGTCGATCTAAAAGTTGTATTTATGAGTTTATATCTCAATTTCAAGTTATAACTCACAAACAAAATGCAAACATAAATGGAGACTGGAAACATTTGTTTCTATTTGTGAATGCTCAGCTCTTAGCATGGTAAATAAAATTACACCTATATATGATTTTTAATTTCTATTAAAAGCAGAAAATGGAGGAAAATGTCTCAAATATAAATAAAATAATAAATAAATATTTTTTGTGAAATTAAAAATGTAAATATATGGGTAAAACAACTATCCATATATATTAAAGTAACATATACAGTTGAAGTCAGAATTATTAGCCACCTTCGATTTTTTTTTTTTTGTCTTTTTTAAATATTTTCCAAATTATGTTTAACAGAGCAAGGAAATTTTCACCGGATGTCTGATAATATTTATTCTTCAGGAGAAAGTCTTATTTGTTTTATTTCGGATAGAATAAAAGCAGTTCTGAATTTTTTTTATGAACCATTTTAGGAACAAAATTATTAGCCCCTTTAAGCTATATTTTTTTCTCGATAATCTACAGAACAAACTACTGTTATACAATAACTTGCCTATTTCACCTAACCTGCTTAGTTAACTTAACTTTACCCTAGTTAAGCCTTTAAATGTCACTTTAAGCTGTAAAAATATTATTGAAAAATATCTAGTAAAATATTATTTACAGTCATCATGGTAAAGATAAAATCAATCAGATATTCGAAAATGAGTTATTAAAATTATTATGTTTAGAAATGTGTTGAAAAAATCTGTTAAACAGAAATTAGGGGTAAAAATAAACAAGCGGTCTAATAATTTAGGGGGGCTAATAATTCTGACTTCAACTGTATAAATATAATACATCTATTTTTATTTATTTACTTATTATACATATTTATAATGTGTGTATGTATATATATATATATATATATATATATTATTTACAGATTCATTAATTCATTCATTCATTCATTCATTTAAACAATAAAATCTTGCTTTCCTATTCTTATTAAAAATCTATAACATAAGTGGTCATCGCTCATACAAATTTTAAAAGTATTTTTTCAATGTCTCAAAACTTAGTTTGTGGCAAAGCTTAAAGATTTAAAAGGACAATTATAAATAGTAATTTGGTCATTTTTATATAAAACTATTACATAAACTATTGCTGTAGGGATTGGCATTTTAATGGGTATCTTCAGTAAATCATGGCCAATACTTTTAAAAGAATATTATTAAAAATTATGATTTTTTTTTATGTTTTACACTTAATAATTGATGCGTAAAACCACCTTTTTCATATTCCACAACTAAATGTGTATGCGTGTGTGTGCGCGCGCGTGTGTGTGTGTGTTAGCATTTCACCCACAAAAGAATAATAAATGCCAACACATGTACCACTTAGCCACGCCCCTCCAACTGGTAGTGAAAAATGAGAGGAGGGGCACGAAAATAAACCCCACCCCATACTTGCCGTTCCATTTCAATTTGAAATACATCAACCATACTGAAATAAAAAGTCAGAAGCAACTTCTGGTTCCGTTTAAGCTCTCACAGACTAAGATATTCAAGGACTGAGAATCAAATGCATAAATAAAGCTGAAATGAAATAAAACAACAGTATAGTCATCCAACCAAAAACAATGATGAGGGCTTAAACAAAAATCTCAATCATTATGCAAATCATATGACTTCTTGGCCTCATCACTTCTCATAAATGTTTAAGACCTGTGCATAGCTTCTTTTTGAAGACAATAAATAGGGGTGCCATCAAAGCTTAACTTTTAAGACTTGTAAATGAAGTCAATTTACAATAATATCTGCAATTGTTTCTTTGTTTTTTCCAATTACATACTACAGCTGACATGAAAAAAAAGTGTTTTTAACCATATTAAGGTCAAGTGCGTTATACTGTACTGTATTTAATAGGAGTATTAACTAAACTGCATACCATACTGCAACATTTTATATTAAAACTACAATACACATCACTTTACTGTAGTAAAAACTTAGGAGTTCATCAGTACAGTTAACTGATAAACTAATAAATACAGTAGCACACTTTAGTTTTTACTGCAGTAGACTTCTGTATTGTAGTATATTACACAATGAAGTTGTAGAAATCGAAG
The DNA here is from genome assembly GCF_052040795.2 of Danio rerio. Taxonomy (NCBI): domain Eukaryota; kingdom Metazoa; phylum Chordata; class Actinopteri; order Cypriniformes; family Danionidae; genus Danio; species Danio rerio. The sequence continues at coordinate 36,688,204 of NC_141044.1, forward strand.
GACAGTATCTGGTTGCTTATATTACTATAGTTGATGTATTACCATAGCCTATAGAATGCACACAACAGATCAGTTCAAGTGTTTTACAATAGTATATGGCATTGAGGTATATGTATGTATGTATATATATATATATATATATATATATATATATGTGTGTATATATACATATGTGTGTATGTATGTATGTGTGTATGTATGTATGTATGTATGTATGTATGTATGTATGTATGTGTGTGTGTGTGTGTGTGTGTGTGTGTGTGTGTGTGTGTGTGTGTGTGTGTGTGTGTGTGTGTGTGTGTGTGTGTGTGTGTGTATGTATGTATGTATGTATGTATGTGTATATATATATATATATATATATATATATATATATATATATATATTTTCACACATTCGAGGACGGTGGCTCAGTGGTTAGCACTGTCACAGCAAGATGGTCGCTCGTTCAAGTCCCGGATGGGCCAGTTGGCATTTCTGTGTGGAGTTTGCATGTTCTCTCTGTGTTTGTGTGGGTTTCCTCCAGATGCTTCGGTTTCCCCCACAGTCCAAAGACATGTGCCATAGGTAAGCTGAATGAATTAAATTGGTCGTAGTGTATGAGAGTGTATGAGTGTTTCCCGGTACTTGGTTGCAGCTGAAAGGGCATTCGATGTGCAAAACATATGCTGGATAAGTTGGCGTTTCATTCCACTGTGGCGACCTCTGATGAATAAAGGGACTAAGGCGTAGGAAAATGAATGAATTAATTCATATTAGCAGCAATGACTATCAACATGGTTTACATCAGGGGTGTCAAACTCAATTCCTGGAGGGCCGAAGCCCTGCACAGTTTAGTTCCAACCCTGCTCCAACACACTTACCTGTAGGTTTCAAACAAGCCTGAAGGACTCAATTAGTTTGATCAGGTGTGTTTAATTAGGGTTGGAACTAAACTGTGCAGAGCTGCGGCCCTTTTGGAAATGAGTTTGACACCTGTGGTTTACTGTCAAATAAATAGTGCTAATGTTATTTTCAAGTGACATTTACATGAGATTTCAGACCAAATATTCATAAGAACCATAGTAAACAATATAGTGAGCATGTCACATGTTGTCATTGAATGAATGTGCGAATGTAAAAACAACTTCACCTCAAATTAGTATGGCATAGTGTTGTTGGTACATGTACCAAAATAATTTAACCGAAGTACAACTGGATGTATCGGCTAGTTATAGAGAATAAATACGACATAGAGGCAGACAGGGAGACAGATATAGACGCTTTTCGCACTATATATATAAAAGGTGTCTGCCCTTAACTACTATATTTACTTCTCTACTTCCCTTTCCACTTGTTTGAGTGTTTCCACTTGTGTTTGAGTAACTCTCCGCTGATTATTTTCCCCGTGGATGTCACGTGGCAGTGGGCTGCTTTTATGAGTATGTCTGTTCATTCGGTTTGACAGGAGTCCAGCGACTACGACTCACACAAACCAGCACGCCAGACGGACGCAGACTGATTCATCACTACACAGCAGTGTTTCCTCGACCCATGTTCATTTAACATTTCCCGGTTTAAAGTTATTTTACCTGAGAGCTAGCGCAAGAGCTAGCCGATGACCAAACGCCGACTCGCACGCGTGTAATCCGCTCAGATAATCACCCGAACGCGTTATATAGTTGACCAGTGGCAGAAAAACACAAGTGTTGATCACAGTTTAACCGTATATGCGTGTGTAACACTGTAAACATGTGCGTGAAAAGAGTCCTACCTCAGCCGATCTCCCTCTCAGTTTTCGCGGATGAGCCAGATCTGAGACGCGCGCCTGCGTGTCATACATATTTCGATGGGGAACTCCTTCCCTTTTCAGAAAAAACGCTCAACAGGCTTTTATTTACGCTGAATGCATGAAAGCACACGTCAGATCAACGAGCCTAACCCAATTTTACAGCATTTCAAAAGAAAAGAATTTTACATTACTCTACTTGTATATAAAAGATGTAAAAGGTGGCGAGTAAACAAAGACGAGGAATCACATGGTATATAAAATGTAATAATTATATCAAATGAAATATATAGTGTTGGATAAAGTTCGTTTGATAGTTTTAAAAGAAGGATTTTACAATGTTTACCTTATGTTAATCATTTAAAAAAGGACAACATAACTTTTTATTACTTATGGACATAACATAGCATTCACATTACTTTGCTTAAAAGGTAATGAAGGAAGAACTAGTTTTTTTTTATGACTCAAGTTTACATTACCCAATTCTGATTATATATAAATGGTGCTTGAAAGATGACTCATAGGAAAAACTAATACATTGCATTTACTGTTATCATTGTATAATGGCACATAAGACCAAAAACTCATGACATAACAGTAACAATGTTTAAAAATGTGTATACAAGTTTGTGTGTTTACTGTACTGTATTTAATGCATTTATTATGTGATCCTTTTAATCTATTGTTTTATTATTATTATTATTATTATCATTATTATTATTATTATTATGTTATTTGTTAGGTCTGATGACTTATCATTTTAACATTTCTAATAAAAAGTGTTATTTATAGCATTTTAATTGGTGCATATTTTATGTAAGATTAACATGTGTATATAATTGATAGTGAGATTTAATATAAAATATTGCAATGCAATAAACCCCATAAAAAATAAAGAAAATCACAAATGGTTGACAGATATTTTTTAAAAGTTATCTAATTTAACTGACCATTTATTGAAAAAAAATCTATCCCTTTATTTATTCCTGTTTTTGATCTCATGTCATAAATCTCATGACAACGATTAAAAATGTGTATATGAATACTTGACAATTCTCAATTTCTCTGCATTTAATATGATTTTTAAAAAATCTATTACTTTTTATACTATTATTATTATTTATTCTATTTTATATTCGATTTGATGACTTATTTCTTTCTAAATATTAAATAAAACATTATTTAGAGGATTTTTATGGGTGCATATTTTATGTAAGGTTAACAAGCGTATATAATGTGTCTCGTCAGTTTTAATTAAAAAGCAATAAAACCCATAGAAAATAAAAACACTGACAGATGGTTGACAGATATTTTCTGAAAGTTATCATCGCATTTAACTGACCATTTATTTATTGAAAAAATCTATCCCTTTATTAATTCCTATTCTTTATTCATTCATTTTCCTCCAGCTTAGTCCTTTTATTCATCTGGGGTCACCACAGCCGAAATGAACCGCCAATTTATTCAGCATATGTTTTACTCAGCGGATGCCCTTCCAGCTGCAACCCAGTACTGGGAAACCCTATACTTTATATTATATATAAACTATATAAGTGATGCTTATAAATGATGCTAAATAAATGCATGTGAGGTGAATATGAAAGACCTAATACACTCAGTCACATGCAATGCAAGTGTGATCCATGTATAATGCTCATATGACCAAAAACTCATGGTGTAACAGTAGTGATGATTAAAAACGTGTATATAAACAATTCTTGACAATTCTTAATTTCTCTGCATTGAATGTGATTCTTACTTTTTTATACTATTATTATGATTATTATTTATTCTATTAAATTAGGTTTCATGGCTAATTATTCAAAATATTAAATAAAATATAATTTAGAGCATTTTTATGGGTGCTTATTTTATGTAATGTTCATATAATGTATCTAGTCCGTTTTAATTAAGAAGGTTGTAATAAACCCCATAGAAAATGAAGACAATAACAGATGGTTGGCAGATATTTTCTAAAGGTAACCTCTTATTTAAATTACCATTTATTAAAAGAAAAAAAACTATATATATATATATATATATATATATATATATATATATATATATATATATATATATATATATATATATATATTTTTTTTTTTAATTTACTGAATTTCCAGACCATATTTAGTTCCAAACATAAACTTATTTGCCCAAATATGACATCTGTTGGCCACTAACACTTATTGCATGCATAAAGAACAAGAAAAAACAAAATCAATATTTAAATAAGTTAACACAAACGACACTTGAGTTAAATTGTTGACACTTTATTTTTAATTAATGACAATTTATTTTATAATTAACACTTTATTGATTGTTTGTGTAATTAAAGGTATAGTTCACCCAAAAATGAAAATTTACTCACTATTTACTCACCCTCACGTGGTTCCAAACCTTTATGAGTTTCTTTCTTCTGTTGAACACAAAATTTGATATTTTAAAGAAACAAAACTCATGAAGGTTTGAAACAAGTAAATGGTGAATAAACTAAGACAGAATTTTGGATGAACTATCCCTTTAACTTGATAGAGACGCGCCTGTTCCTTTAAATGGACTCGAGCGAGCTGTGATTGACAGCCACAGCTATAGAGAGGATGATCAAGAGTGGGCGGTTCTAACTGCCAGTCATCCAATCAGCGTCGAGCGTGCAGTCCGGATGAGAAAGATCCCGTGACGTATGCGGTAACCATTCTACTGTGCGGACAATCAATAAACATCTTCTGCAAAGTGACAACAAACCTTCAAACCGAGCATTTTTGAGGATAATAAACACAACTATGGACCCCTCAGCGGTAAGCGAATACGTAGTTAATACGAAATGGATATAATGTCATTGAAAAAAAGCTCCATGCAACGCTAAATTAGCTTACCCGACATTGGTAACACATGAAAAGCTCTTCCAAGTCCATTAACTTTGTATAGACGATTATTATCCATACTATTTTAATATTTTCGCGTTAAGCTTTTAGTTAAGTCGTCATTGTTACTTTCAATATCTATGATTACAAGGAAATGCAGTGTAGGCCTAGAATCTGAAGGAAACCCCCTTGATACAAAAACAACATGAGTGACAAATATGTTGTATGATCCTTTCAGGTAACGTATTTACTTTATGGATGAAAAATATTTGCAATCAGATAAAAAAATAATTCCTCCTAGATTTTGAGTGTTTTTCAGGCAGTTATTAATGAGTAGACTTGACCTGCTATCACGGAGCAACAATTTTTATACTGATAATCAAAGAAATTCTTAAATAAAACAAATGTACATATGAACTAATGCATCCTTTTGTTTCAAAGTATGTTTTGGATAGCAGATATTTATATAATAATAAACCTGATCCAAATGGGAAGACCTTTTTTATTAAAACTATTTTACATGACGGTCAGATAAGAATGCATGTTTGATTGATCTATAGTTTAAATGTGATATTAATAACATTGCAATGTACAATAACTAACTGTCTTTCTGTCTATCAAAGTACTTTACCTTGTATATATACATACTGTATAGTACATTATGTTGTTTCAAACTGAACCAGGTTAAAGTCCACTGTGACGTGATATCTTTAGTCACATCATTAGTACTTTGTGCAACAACAACAGCAGAAAATCAATAATACATAGCATTTTGCTTTGTTTAAACCCATCTGCCAGATGTAGAATAGGGCTGCATGATATTGAGAAAAAAACTAACATTGCACTATTTTGTTTTTCTGCAATATATATTGCAATATTAAGGTAATTTCGTAAAATGATTTCAATAACTTTGTTAGGAAAGAATTCATGATTCTACATTACGATAATTTTGTTGGGAGTGTGAAGAGCGCATGTTTCTTGTAAAGTATAATAAAAATATTCCAAGCATAAATTAATACAATAGAACAAAGATACAAATGAAACAGCGCTTTATGGTTTTCTGGAGATAAGTATATTGAGGTAAAATAACAATGTGAAGTAACCAAATGTAAAAATAAAAATAAAAAAACACTGTGTAGCCTTTATTGTTGTAAGATTAAATACAATTAGTCTTTGTTAAATCTGCTATTTTTACAATTTCTCGTGCCCAAATGATTTAAACTAGCTTGAAAATGTACACTTATAATGAAAATCGACTTTTGTAAGCTGTTTGGACAGAACTGTGGGTATAGTGTGTCCACAGTCATATTGGAATGATATAAACCCAGCAAGTCTCATTTTTTAATTTCCTGACATTAAAATAGGGCCCAAATTCTATTGATGAGCGTGACGTAGGAGTGCCGTTTTCCCCGCCCACTGAATTGATTTACAGGTGCCATGTTTCTATAATAACATGTATACACATGTCCACAGAACTTTAATTTTGCAAATTAACTGGGATTAAAAGATCTGTTTCAACTCTCTGGGATGTTTATAAGTTTAAAATGTTTTTAAAATAGAGCATGTTTGTAATAAAGATAGTAAAATCGCTAATTCTTAACCACTATAATCACTATGGCCAGTCAGTAAACGCTAATATATATATATATATGTGTGTGTGTGTGTGTACAGCATTTGCATGAGATTCATCATTTCAGAAAGGCTTGAATCAACTCCACCACAAATACATGAAATAAACCTACTTGGTGTTTTTGACTAATGAACTGTATATCAGCTTTATTCGAGTCTCTCTCTCTGTCACTGACTGCTGTTTATCTGACATAATGCATGATGAGAAGCAGACACGCACGTGGGGGCGGTGGGCGGGGAGAAGTAGCTCATTTGAATTTAACCCTCCTGTCATGTTCACCTCCCTCCCCTTACTTTAGTGTTCCCGGTCAAAATTGACCAGTCTCTTTTAACTGCTCATAAATTGCTCAAAATCATTCTTTAGCTCTGAACAATGTCTCAAACTAGTGTTAAACATGAATTAATAGAATTATACGTAAAATAGCTGCATTGAAAGTAAAAATATAGGCATTATGAAACATTTTTTGTTTCTGTTGATTTAATATTATTTTTTTTACAATTTTTATTTAACATTATTCTATAACATATCAATTTGGGTGTACTCATTTTGGACTGTTATCATAAGTTTTTTTTTTATTAGATTAGCTCCATATTCTGCTTTAGTACTGACTAATCTAATGTATATGCACAAATATATTGTAAAGCTTCCTTTAGAAAATATTAATGTCTTTGAGAGATTGGTGTGGGGTGTACTTATATATGTTGTACACTGTAATTGATAATGTCAACTCAAACCTTGTTAAAACAACTTTTATGAATATTGTAGACAGTAAAATACAAATTCAGTTGTGACAAAAACTATTGAGAAGTATACAAGCACATATAGTACAGTACCTTTGCACTGGAACTGATGAAGTTTTCTTGTTTTCTAGACCATAGGTGGCTTCATCAGCACTCTGACGGAGATGGGCTTCAGTCATGATCAGATACAGGCAGCGATGCAGGCAGGATTTTTTTCTGTGACAGAAGCGGCTGAATGGTATGTATTTCAGGATGTCACATGCGTTATTTCGCAAAACAAAAAGAGACACCAATTATGTAATCAGAAATGCACTGATTTCGAAATGTGAGGTTTTGCTTATAATGCGAGATGGACAGCCGGATTTTTAATTTTTTTTATAATTTGAATTATTTTGACTGAGGACTTATGGATAAACACAAGAAATTCTACATTATTATGCAAAAATCACTTTCATAAGGGGTTTGAGCACAGTTGTGTAGCAGCAAATTGTAAATATATCGCCAGCCTCTAATGGTAAAAATTAATTAGTTCATAATCAATTAAAATCACACCTTAACCAGAAACACTTTGATTGATATTCTCACTTTGTTTATGTCATCAGAGGGGGAAAGCCCCACCTGTTAGTGATCGCTAGCCTACTAGCATAAACAGCCCTGAGTGAGAAGCAGCTGTTTGCCATTAGGCTTTTCACACCATACTTGAAGAAGATCAATTTTTATGCTGTGTTCACACCAGACGAATAAATCGCGATATTTATTTGTAAATAGACGCCCGGGGCCTCATGTATCAACGCTGCGTACGCACAAAAACTTTGCGTACGCCAGGTTTCACGCTCAGAATCGCTCACGTTTGGATTTACTAACGATGAACTGAATGTGGGAATGTGCGCAGCTCCACGCCAGCTTTATGGCTGGCGTATGCACATTTTTTGTGCATGTCTGTTTTATTTCCATTGGCGACTCCTAGAGGCAGTTGTGTTAAATTGCACTCTACAAAGTGTCTTCTCAGCTTGTATGAGACTGGTTCATCCGCATGTCTAGTATATAAGGTTTGCGTACTATACAGTTGACCATCCAAACATTAAAGCGCAATTTGCAGCGGTCGCCAGTTTTTCCAATGTAATCGAAGCAATCTACTGCAAACACATTTCTATAAAGGCACCATGATCTGAGGATGAACTGGCTTACGTGAATCAGAAACATTTCCATTCAATAAATGTGCAAACTAATTTTTATGCACAGACTTATTAATGATTCCTACTTGTCTTTCTCATGATAAAGAGTATATAGGCAAAATCTGATATGTAGCGGGGAAAAAAAAGAATAAGTTCATCAGCCGCTGGATTCGAACCGAGTTCATGCTTAAACGTATCGAAACATGTTGCCACGGGTTTAGCGAGCAGCGCCACTTGGGCTGTTAAAACACTCCAAAAATTTTACACCTATAGATCTCACGATTTATTTTTTAAATCCACTCAGTGCGATGTTCAGACCCAACCGCATTAGCTGATCTCTCCCCACTATATATAAAAAAAAACCCTCTCCACTCAATTTTTTTCTTTTGTTGTTAATTCCAGAGGACAAACTTGCAAATAAAACAGCTTTTCTCCGGTCTATCTCCGAAAACAGCACCTTCAATTCACATTCTGTTCAAAGTTTCTCTTTTTGCTTGATTTTGCCATTGCTTTTTCGTTGGGTTTTGCCAAAGTAGAGTCATTAGCATATTCATACGGGGGCGGAGGCAGGGAGGGGTTTTGTGCTCGTGCATGTTGCGCTCAGTTTCACGTTCATTCAGATGTACAAACAGAATATGCGTGAGATTTGGCGTACGCAGTGTTTCATACATCTGAATTTTTTTCTGCATACGCACATTTACAGCTTTGTGCGTACGCAATGTTTTAGTATGATTTCCACGCAAGTCTTCGTACATGAGGCCCCTGAACTTTTTGAATTTACTTGCTTCATTTGCACGTCAAATTTGCTTCCCAATAGACGCTGCTTCGTGTCATGGGCTGGCTTCTGTCTGCCCAGTGACTCTAGATTTGTTGCCAAATGGCTAAGAGGGTTTTATTAAGATAGTAGCTGTGCTTCAGGGGGGCTGAAAAATAGCGTAGATTCGTTCGGTGCCATGTCTGAGTCCACTAGATCAGTGGTTCCCAACAGGGGATCGGGGCCACAAGAGGGCCTCAGCAAGCTTTGTGGCGGGTCGCGTCATATTTTTACATTTTTTAGCAGTGGAAAATTAGGAGAACGATCATGTTGCCTTAGTTCATTTTATCCCCTGGCTGACCAAAAAATGGACAAATTTGTAATTCGTCTTCCACATACAAGACGAGTCTTACTTATTCACCTTCAGCAGCTAATAGTTTTGACCCAAGCATACTGGACTCAGTTGAGGACACATTTCAGCTCGCATCGCTAACACGAAATACAGGAAATACCAAGATGGTTACCTGAAGTATAGTTTTATTCCATTTTCACGAAGCAAATCCACTGTGCATTATCTGCACCAAAGTTCTTGTTAACAAATGCAAATATATTAACAAATTAATAAGACATTTGCAGACGACTCATCCCCAATACCGTGACAAGCCAAGAGCATTTTTTTGAGCGCAAGGCAAAATAATTAACACACACCCAAAATTAGATGAGGGACGTCATAGCTGCTGACAAGACACTTTTAAAATTATTGTACACCTGTTAAATAAAAATAAATAAATCAGCAAACCAAAGAAAGGGCATACGATTGCAGAAACTTTGATTTCGCCATATGCAACAGAGATTGTCAAGGAATTATTCGGAGAGGATAAATCAAAACAACTGGCCAAGATACCATTATCAAATAATTAAGTCACACGTTGCATCAGAACAATGTCAGAAGATGTGAGGGATCAGCTTTGTGCGCGACGTGAGGATGAATTGCATCTTGCCTGTCAAAGATTTCTCCACGTGTTGACCAAATGATTTCTCACTGCAGTGCACATGCCCTTTTTAGTCTTGGATAGAAAGTGCCCTTCCAAAATGTTTAAAAGTGCCCGCGCGACGCGGCACACCGGTCCCACCCTTCAGTAGGCGCACGACAACACAGCTCTTGAGTACGCGCGCGACAACACAGCTGATCAGTACGTGCGCGATAACACCGCTCTTCAGTACGCGCGCATCCACTCTGCAGTGGGTGAAGGAATGGAAGTTTTGATTGAGTTCCCCCAAGTCATACTGAGGGTCTCAACTGCTTTCGCTCTAAAGCCAAATGTGGTTCAGATTTGTGAGAAGAAGCGCTGTCAAGTCTCTGGCAGCAAGGAGTAGGCAAAAGATGCCATGTTCAGAAGAACTGTTCATAATCTTCACTCAATGTTCTATTAATGTTCAGGACACTTCATGTTCAGAAGAAATAATTAAAACTGTTAATAATGACATTTGAGGACTTTTTTTTTGTGAAATCCCTTATGCGGCCCAGCCTCACCCAGACTTTGCCTCCTGCGGCCCCCAGGTAAATTGAGTTTGAGACCCCTGGTATAGACCATCATATTGGGGTGATACGAACACACCCAGTTCTTTTTTTTTAATTTAACAACATAAAAATGGTGGACCAATTAGAGCGGTTTTCAGACCGACCGCACCATTACGTAGGAGTGCGGTCCCCCCACCCACCGAATTAATTGACAGCTGCGCGCATTAACATGTTCCGGTAGTCACGTGTATATGTCAACAAGACCAGGCAGACATACGCAAAGCAACTGGGAATAAAAGGTCTGTTCTGTTCGCTAGGATCAGCAATCATCATCAAATGTGATTAATAGTCAGTTTCACATGTTTAAAGTGTTTTATAACAGTGCACGTGTGTAATTAATTACAGCGATTTACTTCAGCTTTACTTCATCAGCACAGCCGCGTGTCAGAACAATTATAAAAGAAGACGCTTCAATCCTGGTTTGTGGACGTTAAATCAGGTTTATTTTGTACATTAACATCACAGATATCCACACAGTACTGAAGGTTAGCCTGTATCCTGTCACATTTGAGGGCAAAAACAGTGCTAAGCGCTCTCTGTCTGTCTGCCTGCCTGCCTGCCTGCCTGCGTGTGTGCGTGTGTGTGCACGCGTGCGCGCGTGAACTTTTGTAAAGATATTGTGTTTGACTCATCAATGCAACTTCACAATACTTATTAGTAAAGATTAGTTCTTACTGTAGTATTTCTCACAAACGCTACGTGAGACCTTCTTCCTTTAAGTCTGTCTGTTGTCTGACGCAGCCGAGGGAGGAGATTAAAGCACATGGGAAGGCATGTAGAAACACTAGGCGGGAAAGACTCGTGTTAAAGGCGCAGTATGACAAAACCACCCCCTGCTGGAAATCAGTATAAAACAGCATCTTGTAAAAGGTGTAATGCAAAGTCTGATGGGTGTTTTGAGCTGAAACTTTATATACACATTCTAGAGACGCAAAAGCCTTATATTAAATCTAAAAAAGGGGTAACCTAGGTGCCCTTTAAAGGCTCAAGTTTTCCAGTTACGAATAGTACTACTGATGTTTTGCTTTTTGCCTTTTGCTTGAAAACAACCTTTTTTGTCATCCTTACTGCAAACTTATATGAGTGATAGCATCATTTAAGGTTGAGTGGGGCCTTACAATATTTTCTGGGGGAAAAGGGGGTCTCAAGCAAAAAAAGGTTGGAAACCACTGTGCTAAATCCCTTCAGAGGTGCACCCAACTCCTCCAGAAACTATACCTGGATGACGGAGGCTTTCAGCTGTGCTTCAGAATGAGCCGAGCCCAGTTTGATGAGCTGTTGTCCGATGTCGGCAAAAGGATTTCCCCTCGGGACACCAACTGCAGGCGCAATGTCATGATCACTCCAGTACAAGAGCAAGCTCATAATTAGTTAACGTGGCGGGAATTTTCCAACTTGAGCAATTCATGCGTCAAACGCACAAAACACACTACTCGTTGCGCTTCATTCACACAAATCACATCATTTGCGATGCCTCATTCACCCGAATCATGCCGCAGGATGTCTATTCGTGTCTTTGCATTGACTTAACATGTAAATCACTTATGCTTGATGCTTCATCCCCATCTGGTGTGAATGCAGCATTAAAAGAGTGCTGGAAGCACAATCGACAGTCACCAAAACGGCACTTTTTTTAAGTACCTATGAGGGGGAAATCACTGTCTTCAGAAAAGTTTAGATATGTTTTTTTTTCTTTTAGATTTTCTCTGTATAAAGCACTTTGTTTACTATGTAAGTGCCATCTACTGGTGAGGAGTGTACTAGTATTTTTATCCAGCCTGTCTTCTGTTTTGTTTGGTACAGGTATGTTTTATGTAGCATAATTTGACAAAGCTAAAATCAGACCTTTATGATTTTACTTTATATTTTGAAATATGTTATTTTTGGACATTGTGTTTGATTGTAAACTCATCTCATTTACTCTCTTGTTTGCTCTGAAGGCTTCTGCAGGGTGGCAGTCCAAGACACAAACTAGTGAAGCAGCCATCAGGTCCACTAGAGACGGCGTTTTCTGCATTCAACCCTCCAAAAGATGCTGCCAGCTCTAACAACAACTCTGAAGCAACAGGTAAACACAGGACTGTCTGTTCACTTACTGGCACAAGACCTCTTTCACAATTGTATAAACATTCTTCTGGGAAGCTAAATGAGATTTACTCTATGTCTGTGAGTCAGAGGTCATGTGATTTTGAGATCATTAGCTATATGTAAATACTGGATTCTAAAGTGTTATGCAATGCAGAGAAATGCAGAAATTCATTCTTTTTGGCCTTGTTTAGGTCCTTCTTTGGTTTTGGCACCTCCATCTGTGAACGCTCAGACAACAAAAGAGCAGCTGCCTCTGGAAACACGGATCAAGCAGGATAAGAGTAATTTTCATGAGCAGCAGAGGCAGAAAGTGGCCCAAGAGGCTCGAGCAGAAAGAAGACAGAAGAAGCAGGTGAATCACTGAAACATTTAATATTTTTACAGTATAGCTCTAAAATTGAGGGTTAGTTCACTCCAGTAGTGAAGTGGTATTATTTTCTTATTACAGAACTATTTTCAATACAGTGGCATATTATTACTGGCAAAAATAAAAAATAAATATATATATATATAAATAAATAAGGTTTTTTAAAATAACATATAGATAATTATTCATGAAATTTTGTTTGTTTTTATATAAATACTATTATGAGTTACAAATACATTTTTATAATCAGATTTGATAAAACTTTTATCATTTGCCTTTTTATTATTTATTTATGCATTTATATAAAACTGTTTTACACAAACGATGGGTGGATATATTTGAATTCGACAAAAAATATGTATCTTAGCATTATTATATATATTATTATTATTTTATTAAAGTGTGTGTATATATACAGTTAAAGTCAGAATTATTAACCCCCATTTAATTATTTTTTTCTTTTTTAAATATTTCACAAATTGTTTAACAAGGGAATTATCACAGTATGTCTGAAAATATTTTTTGTTCTGGTGAAAGTCTTATTTGTTTTTGGCTAGAATAAAAGCAGTTTTTAATTGTTTAAACACCTTTTTAGAGTCAAAATTATTAGCCCCTTTAAGCTATTTTTTTTCTATAGTCTACAGAACAAACCATCCTTATACAATAATTTGCCTAATTACCCTAACCTGCCTAGTTAACCTAATTAACCTAATTAAGTCTTTAAATGTCACTTCATAAAAGTGTCTTAAAATGATCTAGTCAAATGTTATCATCATGGCAAAGATAAAATAAATCCGTTATTAGAAATGATTTATTAAAACTATTATGTTTAGAAATGTGTTGAAAAGAAATCTCTCCTTTAAACAGAAATTGGTGAAAAACAAACAGGGGGGGCTAATAATTCTGTGTGCATGTGTGTGTGTATCTAAATCAGAAAAAAAATATATATGTTATATATAAATATATATAATAATATATATGATATAAATCAGGAAAAAAATAAAAATACAAATAATAATAACAATAATAAATATATATATATATATATATATATATATATATATATATATATATATATATATATATATATATATATATATAATTATTTTTATTTTTATTTTTTTCCTGATTTATATCGACTGGGGATGATCAAGTCTGTTTCTATGTAGTGCTCTGCATAAGTTATAATAAATTACATGCAAAAATACATTTTTAAATGTTTTCTGGGGACTCAAACAGTATTCAAGTACAGAAATTGGAGAATCAAATGTAAAAGAATCAAATGTAAAAATCAAAATAACAATCAAATCCAGCGATATGATTATTGCAGATACGCACGTTGCGATATGGATGCTCAAACAATATATTGTTTAGCCCTAATATATATATATATATACACATATATGTATATATATATATATATATATATATATATATATATATATATATATATATTACTGTGTGTGTATTTAAATGACAAAAAATGTCTAAACAAATTACATTAAAATTATTATATGATAAATTAGATTTTTAAATAAATATTTTAATCAGGAGCGTGAGTTGGTGTTGAAGAGGATAGCAGAGGACCGACGCAGTCAGCAGGAGAAGGCCCAAACTGAAGCCACAGCGGACACATCTCCCTCCAGTGCACAAGGGCAGAGACTGGGTGGACGTGTGGAGACCAGCGTGGACAACCACTGCATCCTCATGGTGTTTGTCATCTGTTCTCTAACAACCACTTCTGCTAAAATTATCCTGTTTATAGTCAAACGTGTTTGACGTCATTGTGTCTGTTTTACAGATCCGTCTCCCTTCTGGAGAATCTATGCGTGAACGTTTCCCGGCTGACACCCCTTTAAGTCAGGTTGTTGAATACATTGCCAGTCGCCACCCGTCACTCCCTGCCTTCTCACTCCTGCAAGGGTTTCCTCGGAAGCGTTTTGGAGAAACTGAGCTGACCTGCTCACTCCGCTCTCTGGGACTGACCCCCAACGCTGCGCTTTGCATACAGACCACACCCCCCGAGACGCCTCAGGACCCGCCCAGTCCTGCTCCACGATTGGCTGTTGTAGAGCAGCCGGAGGCAGAGCCACAGGAAGAGCCGATAGCTCCTCCCCAAGTGGAGGCTGGAGCTTTAGAGGAACAGGAAGTGCCTCCACCTCTGCCCCATCAGCTGTGGGAGGAAGCAGTGGGGTACGCTGGGATTCCTGGTGTCGGACCACCACTGTCAGGACCCTCTCACTTTTGGGGTAAGTTTGTTTTTTTATTTTATAGGTGACCAATTTTACAAGATTACAAATAATTACTGATGTCCTCTGAAGTTTCAGCTAAAAATACCCCACAGATAATGTTTTATAACTCTTTAAAACTGCCTCTTTTAGGCTTTGAACCTAAATGTGTCATTTTGGTGACTGTCGCTTTAAATTCAAATGAGATTGTACCTTTTTCAAAAGAGGGTGGAGCTACAAATGCGTATGTGAAGCATAGAGGAGGGTTCAGAAGTAAGACCAACTTCCTAATCTAATAAGGGAGAGATGGTCAGTAACGGGCAGGGCTTTCCCCTTCTGATGACACCTACAAAGGGGAATTTCAATCAAAGTGTTTCTGCATCAAGTGTGATTATAAAAAATATAAAATGAATACATAAAATATAATAAATATAAAATGAATAATACTGTTGCCACACAACTGTGTTTGAACACCACATGAAGTGATTTTATAAGTGATAATAGGTCCCTTTTAGTGTTTTTATTTTAGTGTTTTAGTTCATGTTAGTAGCTATGTTTCCATCCAAAAATGTTAATTATATTTATACACAAAACTGGAATATTAATGTTAGCGTTACATTTAATGAGACAAAACAATAGCAGCTTAATAATAATGATGTTGACAACACCCAATATTTTTTGGGTGTGTGTATATTTTGTTTTGGTTTATTTAAATGACATTATTATTTTCATTTTAACCTATTGTTTATATGTTAATGCTCTCTGTATTTGATATTCTTCTGAACTATTTTAAGTAAATGAGTAAAAAAGTTCCAATCATAAAAAAAAACATTGCATATTGAATATTGTATAAATCTTTCCCAAATAAAGCACCGTCCGTCCAAGGAGTCAAAGAGAAGAAAATCGTCACTCATAAATTGGCATTAAATTACAAAAATAAAAATAGAATTTTCTGTTGTTGGAGAGGCCACTGTGGGATATTTTGCTTATATAATAAATTGCATGTGCCTCAGAAAATAAAGACAACTAAATTAATGAACTTGGAGGCTCTTTGGGAACACAGTTCTGAATATAATAATAATATAGTAATAATAAAACTGAACCACTGTGATGACAGACTTTGGCTGAGGGATTTGAGAATGATCAAAACAACATAAAAACACAATTGCTCATCATGGCAATTCATTCAAGTGATTTCTAATGCAGTATTGCATAATGCACATAAAAATAGGTGGATGGAAACATTTTTGTATTTGATTAGTATCTGTACTTATCCAGAGCGAGCAGAATGGCTGCCAAAATCACTCTGGACCCCTCACACCCAGCACACTGCCTCTTTGAACTTTTACCTTCTGGTGGCGCTACAGAGCACTGCGCACTAGAACAGCCCGACACAGAAACAGTTTCTTCCCTCAGGCAATCCATCTCATGAACACTTGATTATAATAATTGTGGAACAAACATCACGACTTGCTATACACTTTATATAGACACATACACTTATATAACAACACACTTTACATGCCAATTTGCACATACCAGCTGCACATACAGTTTCGTATATAGTAATAAACATGTACATACTTGTCAATTTGCATATTTGCATTCACTACTTACTTCTATTTTAAAAATATATTTACTATCTGTTTTTTGTCCTGTCTCTGTAAATCTGTTGCACTGTAGAAGCTCTGTCATAATAACAAATTCCTTGTATGTGTGAACATACCTGACAATAAAGCTCTTTCTGATTCTGATTAGTTTTTAAAAAAGCTTTAAATCACAAAATTTTTATTTAAATTTGGCAGAAATGTCATCAGTTGTTTGCAAACTAAAACTACCTTTTGTATTGATTAATTTTCCAGAGAAATAAAAATTTTCAATTGGTCTTAAAACAAAACAAAACATGAAAACACTGCTTTACACAACCCTTATTTAAAGTGATTTTCTTTAATTGTGCATGCTCTTCTGACAGGACGAGGCCAGAAACTGGTGCAAGGTGATGCAGAAGATGAAGAACATTTGGAAAATGAGGAGCAACAAGAAGAAGAAGTTGTACCCCCATTTAATTTCGAAGGTATATAACAATTTACTTCAAGGAGATAGTTCATCCAAAACAGAAGATCCTGTCATCATTTACTCACCCTTTATTTCTTCAAACCCTCTTTGACTTTCTTCTGTGAAAATAAAAGAAGATATTTTGAAGAATGCTGGAAACCTGTAACCACTGACTTCCATAGTATTTGTTTTTCCTACTTTGGAAGTCAGTGGTTACAGTTTTCCAGCATTCTTCAAAATATCTTCTTTTGTGTTCAACAGAAGAAAGAAAGGTTTGTAACCACTTGAGGCTGAGTAAATAGTAAATAAATGTTCAGTTTTGGGGTGAATATCCCTTTAAGACTACATTTTGACTGAGGATTATTAGGTGATTTAAAAAAGAAAATTAATTTACTTTCTAAAAGTCTGTATGATATTCTGACTGCTTATAAAAAATGATAGCCAAACATTTTCAGGTACTGCTCTGACATTTGGGGTTGTTTAATATGAGCAGTATTGTATTAGTAATCACTGTGATGCATTAGACTTCAAAATAATAAAACAAGTGAAACATAATCTCCCTGCCATTAAATCATCACAATTAACATAATAATCAAAGCTGGCTTGATCACAATCAACTCTGCTGGAATAAAAAATAACTAAATGAAAACATCCCAGATAAAATGAACACTTTAATCAGGGATCAAAGAGGGATTCATGATGAGGCTGTAAACAATAGATGTTGATATCTGTTAGTCTGGAATGAGCTAAAAAGCTGGGCTCGCCGCATTTGGACTCCAATGAATCAGAAAAGGCCTTAATCTCTGAAAGGAAACACGGACTGTAATGCACGGAGAGTCTGCCAACAAGTCTGTAATTACAGAGAATCCTTTAAAAAATGCGAAAACGAGCTTTATCTGCTCTGTCTGAAGGTCATGATTCTGTAAATGCTTTATCAAATATTAAACAACTAAAACATTTGATGTTTTTATAATCATTGAGACATTCTCATTTCAGCTTTGGTTCCTGAATGTTCTCAGAATGTGTGTCGCTGTTCATAAATAAAACAATTAATGTTATCTGAATATTATTAGAGAACATATAGGTTTTAGAACTGTATTCTAAAGGCTGATTTATACTTCTGCGTCAAATGCCGGCGTATGCTACGGCGCTGACACATAGCCCTTCACCGTGGCCGTCGACATCGCTGAAGTGCACCTCTCAAAAAATGTAACTACACGTCGCAACAACGCGTAGCGCAAGCTCTGTGATTGGTCGGCTTGGTAGCGCCGATGAGTCTGGGTGGGACCGAGAGCCGCGCGAATGGCGCGAGCGATTGTTTACAAGTGTGGAGTCCCGTGAAGGAGCTCCGGATGGAAAGTTTTGTTCTGTGTTTACCTCATGGTTAAAGTTGTTGCACGTCCGCCAGTTCCTGCCTTAAAATGAGCGAGTTTGAGTCACTTGTACATCCAGGAAGTGTTCAGGAAAGCAAAACAGAAGCGAAGAAACTCGACACAGAGGAACATTTACACCTCACTGCCCACTAGCGTTTCGGAAGTGTTAATGCAGACCAACAGAGACGGCGTGCAGAAGTGTAAATGCACAGCTACGGGCGTTGCCTGCGCCGTGAGTTTCGCCGGTCACCTGACGCAAAAGTATAAACCAGGCTTAACTCATAATATGTTAGATTTTCCCAGAGATGGGTCGCGGCTGGAAGGGCATCCGCTGCGTAAAAACGTGCAGGATAAGTTGGCGGTTCATTCCACTGTGGAGACCCCGGGTTAATAAAGGGACTAAGCCGACAAAATAAATGAATGAATGAATATGTTAGATGTGCTCATGCTGAACAATTTGCTTCAATAACCACTGCTGTCAACCAAACTACTTGTTCAATAGTAGACATTATTAAAAATAAATAAAACGACTTGCAAACTACAAGTGTGTATGGGGGTTTTCCAGTACTGGGTTGCAGCTGGCTTTCTAGCACATGTTAGATCACATAAGAGATGACAGATCTTAAACAATCGCAGTACTGCTGCCTTTGGACTGCTGTGCTCAGGTCAGTCTGAATCACAGAATCCAGTAACCCGGTGTTGTCTTACGCATGGTTTTTAGTAAGTGACCAAAGTGTGAAAAATGCCGTATTAGGTAAGAGGTGAATGTCCTTACTTGTCCTAGTTTAGACCGGGTTATAAGTAAAAACCCATTCACCTCTCTCAGCTGATAAATCTCACTACTAGCGTCAAAGTCTGTCCATTCTCGCGTTTGCTAAAACTGCATAGTTTCACTGGATTATTCATTTGGAATCTACTGATGATGCTGTGAAGATCGACAGGGGAGATTGTGTGTTCATTTGGATGCGAAAGACACAGAATTGAACCGCAGCTGGATTGATTTAGCAGGCCGGCGTCTGAACATGCTAATATATGGTAATTAGCTTACTATCCAGTTCCTTCTACTGTGACTGTTGTTATATTGAGGCTTTGTAATTGAATGCTTGCTTCATTTGGTAGCAGCAAGATGTAATTTAAGTTAAATTTGTGCCTATAGATTGAACAAACATATCAATGAATGTTGTTGTTTTTTTATCTTGAATATCAGGAATTTTAGAATTGTGATTTCCAGGTCTGGGTTAATTGTTGAAATTAATACAATCTGAAAATCGTATGACTTTTAGAAAATATATTTTTAGATTATTTAAAAATGATTTGGGTATGATATATCTAGCGCCTTTACCATGTAGATTGTGTCAAAGCAGCTTAACATAGAAGATTATAGTCAATTTAAACTGTTCCAGTCCAGTTTTCAGAGTTTAAGTTCAGTTTAGTTCAGTTCAGTAAGGGTTAATGTTCACTACTGAGGGTCCAAACACTGAAGAGCTCTACAGATCCCGAACCAAGCAAGCCAGTCTGCTTCCCGAACTGTGCTAGGAAAGCTGTTCCAGAGTTTAGGTGCCAGATATGAGAAAGATCTACCACCTACAGTTGATTTTGATATTTTGGGAATAATCAATTGTCCAGAATGAATTGAGTGTAGTGGGCGTGAGGGGCTATAATACACCAGTTGCTCCCTCAAATTTCGGGGAGCTAAGCCGTTCAGGACTTTGTAGATAGTCAATAAAATTAAAAATTTTATACAATATTTAATAGAGAGCCAATGCAATGATGAAAGAACTGGAGTAATGTGATCACATAGTTAACTTAATTAACCCAGGTAATTCCCACTTCACTTTAAGCTGAATGCTGGCATCTTGCAAAATAACTAGTAAAATATTATATAAAAATGTTGAAAGTTTTAATTAGGGCTAATCATTTTGCCTTCAACTGTGTATATATTTAAAAGTGACAGTAAATACATTTACACCGTTAAACAAAAGCTTTTATTGTAACTGTATCTCTTAAATCCTAAATAAAAATCACTGTTTTTCCATGGAAGTATTAAGCACTCAGACAGTGTACAACACTGATAATATTAAAAAATATATTTGAATGATCATGTGACACTGAAGACCAAAGTATTCAGATCAGAACATTCAGCGTTACATTGCAGGAATAAAAAATTACCTTTTAAAATATATATATATTTGTCTGTGCCAGTGGTGTAGTGGTTAGTGCGTCGACAAGATTCCCGCCTATGCCGATCCTTTCCCTCTCTCTGCTTCCCATGGTTTCCTGTCAAATCTTTACTGTCCTATTCAATAAAGTAAAAACCCAGAAAAAACAATTGTTATAAAAAAAAAAAAAAAAAAAAAAATATATATATATATATATTCAAGGAACAAAAATTGTTATTTTAAATTGTGATATTACAAAATCACCATACTTTATGATATATTTTTTAGACTGAATACATGCAGACTTTATTTAAAACATTCATATGATGGCTAAAATAAATAAATAAATAATTACATTCACAAAACTCTAAAGCTGTGCTTCTCACTCTGACAGGACTGCCACGGTTGCCCTTCTTCATGGAGAACAGGGCAAGAGGAGGATTGGATCTGAGACATCACTGGCCAGAGCAGGGCAACAGACTCCGGTAAGATTCTCATGGCTCTAATGACTAAACTAGTAAGAGCTAAAAAAAAACAAAAAAAAAACAACAACATTATTTAGTGCACAGATAAATGTAAGAAAGAAATTTCGGTGTGACATTACAATAACTTCACAGCTAAATTTTGTTTCAGAGGCCAGATACTTTGACCTTTGATCTTTATTTGTTACACTTTGGGTTTTCTTTTTAGCATCATTGCTGTCTACGCTTGGAAAAACAAATCTGCTAATTTCCAAACTGACTAGCAGGAGTTTTTCATTATTTGAGTTTCTTAGCTCCTCCAAACCTCACAATGGTAATTTGAGTTTTCCTTTCTTTTTTGTTGGTGGTTTTCATTCTTGGGAAGAGGTAAAATGCGTAAATTTAAAATCATTGATGGCAGCTTTAAGCCTTTAGTAACAGGCCTGTGTAAAAATGTTTCATTCATTCATTTTCTTGTCGGCTTAGTCCCTTTATTAATCTGGGGTCGCCACAGCGGAATGAACCGCCAACTTATCCAGCAAGTTTTTACGCAGCGGATGCCCTTCCAGCCGCAACCCATCTCTGGGAAACATCCACACATCCACACACACACTCATACACTACGGACAATTGATCCTACCCAATTCACCTGTACCGCATGTCTTTGGACAGTGGGGACAGAAACCGGAGCACCCGGAGGAAACCCACGCGAACGCAGGGAGAGCATGCAAACTCCACACAGAAACGCCAACAGAGCCGTGGATCGAACCAGCGACCTTCTTGCTGTGAGGCGAACGTGCTACCCACTGCGCCACTGCGTCGCGTGTAAAAATGTTTCAGGCTTTAAATGGAGTTCTATGGAGTAAAACAGCAGATTATAGTGTGTATGTGTGTGTGCACGCTTAAATACACATACTTTGTTTACTATGTTCTGAGATCTGAGCTGCTTGTTTTGATTTTCTCAGACATATCAAAGTTTGTTCGCAAAGGACTCTCTCAGACACATACATTATACTCAATATAGAAGCCAGAAACTAAGCTTTCTTTGCACTGCAACTAATGATCAACAGTAAAAATCACACATTTTACTTTTTCCCAATAGGGAAAGCCAGCAACAATCAAGAACGCATGATTACATGTATATGGTGTCATGGCTTTGCAATCGAAAAAAAGGTCAATGGGGCAAAAAGCTAACAATTTTGCCCAGAGTTTATTGGTGAATCTTTCAAAATTTCCAAAGCATTTTCCCAAAATATGCGTCAAAATAAGATCTG
This sequence comes from Danio rerio, assembly GCF_052040795.2. Lineage (NCBI taxonomy): Eukaryota > Metazoa > Chordata > Actinopteri > Cypriniformes > Danionidae > Danio > Danio rerio. Next base: position 36,710,722 of record NC_141044.1, read on the forward strand.
TCACCAAAAATCATTTCATTTTCTGAAACACAGAGAAAGAAATGGGATGAAAACATCCCCAACAGCACAAGCGTTAATTGACTATGATTGGTTGTGTATTGAAGGGAGGTGGAGCCTGATGACCCAGCAGACCCTGATGAGGGTCGTGCGTTGCGAGGAGCTGCAGGTCAGGCTGCAGTGGAGCGTTTACAGCGAGGAGCCCATCATGATGAGCAGCATTCAACACACGGGCAGCCCTCGCCACCCAAAAAACCCTTCAAGACCCCCCGTGTGCCCTCTCTCTGCTCCATGGCCACCAGGGCCACAGTTTCCCTCATGACAGGTCAGAAAGAGTCCAACTAGTGTTGTGTATAGGATAAAAATTTCTAGTTGCAATTAATTACCGAAGCTTTTATCACGGTATACAATATTATTAGTGCAGGGCAAATGATTAATCGTAATTAATCGCATCCAAAATAAAAGTTTCTTTTGACATATAAATCAGAATTATTAGCCCCCCTTTGATTTTTTTTCTTTATTTAATATTTTCCAAATGATGTTTAACAGAGCAAGGAAATTTTCGCAGTATGTCTGGTAATATTTTTTTCTTCTGGAGAAAATCTTATTTGTTTTATTTCAGCTAGAATAAAATCAGTTTTAAATTTTTTAAAAGCCATTTTAATGTCAAAATTATTAGCTCCTTAAAGCTATATAAATTTTTTCAGATACAATAATTTGATTTGGTTTTTTAATAATTATTATCCCTAATATCAACAACTCAAACATTTAGATTTGATTTCAAATGAGAGGTTTTTTTTATTTTTTTATAGAAAAGTTTAGATTAACAAAAGCTTTTTGTAGTTTTCATTGAGAGTTTATTTATAATAACTAATGTTAATTATTAGAGCCTTGTAGCCCTATAAAGAGCTACGCAATTATTAGTTTATATTTTTTAGCATATTGCAGGACAGATTAACATGTCAAAATGTTCATGTTCAACTATTAAGCTAACCAATTAAATCTCCAAGCATTGTTTTCAGCTGTTATAAACTGCAAATACAATATTCCCATCAAAATATTCTTCATATTTTTATATTCTTAAAAAGCACTGCAAGTGTTAAATAATAGATAAGTATTCAAAGTACAGTTGAAGTCAGAATTTGTTAGCCTCCTTTGATTTTGTTTTTCTTCTTTATATATGTTCTAAATGATGTTTAACAGAGCAAGGAAATTTTCACAGTATTTCTGATAATATTTTTTCGTCTGGGCAAAGTCTTATTTGTTTTATTTCGGCTGGAATTAAAGCAGTTTGAAATTTTTTAAAAGCCATTTTAAGGTCAAAATTATTAGCCCCTTTAAGCTATGTATTTTTTTCAATTAGTCTACAGAAAAACTCATCGTCATACTATAACTTGTCTAATTACCCTAACCCGCCTAGTTAACCTAATTACCCTAGTTAAGCCTTTAAATGTCACTTTAAGCTGTGTAGAAGTGTCTTGAAAAATATCTAGTCAAATATTATGTACTGTCATCATGACAAAGATAAAATAAATCAGTTATTAGAAATGAGTTATTAAAACTATTATGTTTAGAAATGTGTTGAAAAAATCTTTTCTCCAGTAAACAGAAATTGGGGAAAAAATAAACAAGGGTGCTAATAATTCTGACTTCAACTGTATTTTGAAGTGCCTGTGATAACAATATTTTCACAATATACTGTGTTATGTCAATATAATACAATATTGCAACAATACAATTGAATATCGACAAATGTGTAGTGGTGTATCAGTTGTTTGAGTGCTGTATTGATCGCAGTGTTGTTCCCTCAGCTCCCAGCATGCAGTACAGCAGCAGTCTAGCATGTTTGACTCCAGAGCTGGCCGAACTCTTGTTGTCTCACATGGCACGCGAGCGTCTCCTACGGCCACGGACACTGGAGCTGTTTTTTGGCTGCCCGCTGCAGAAGTTTGTCCTCAACTGCTACCCATACACTACCAATGAGCTCCTGCGGCAGCTGAGGGCCTTTACCTGTCTCAAACACCTCAGCTTCCTTAACTCTCCACTTATTACAGGTGAGAGGAAAATCTCATACCAAAAAGAAATGAACAGACTGGTTTCTCACTTAAAATAAAAAAGATGCATTACCTTTTAAAATAAAAAAGGGCATTTACCCTGAGATAACCTTCTCATTATCTTTACAGTAATATTTTATATACTTTATATATACTTTATAACTGACATTTCCAAACATTGAACTTTTTTGCTTATTTTTAAATGTTCATTTTTAAATACTGAATTAATAGTAATGACTAGTTTTTCACTCTAAAAAAAGATGTTGTTTGTATTTTGTTAGGAATTTGTGCATTACCTTTCATAATTAATTTATTTTAGCCTGAGACATTTAGCCTGAGATTCTCAGTATCTTTACAGTAATATTTTATAAACTTTATAAGCAATTTATTTTACAGTTTTTTTTATATATTTTTATCAATTACATTTAAATAATGAACTTTCTTAAAAATTCATTTTTGATTTATATTTTTAATTAATAAATGTAATATTCAAATATTTTTTAATTTCATACAAAAAACACTGCAATATTATAATAAAAACCTAAATAATTGTATAATAATGTAATAGCGCATAACTAAATTAACAATAACCTCATGTCATCTTAAAATGAACCTAAAAATGACATTTATTTATTTTAAACAAATTTTTTTAATTGTATACAGTATAAATATTTATCATAATAATTTGACAAATTAAAAAATGTAACTTAAAAAAAAATATTCCAGGGGTGTGTGTGTGTGTGCGTGCGTGCGTGCGTGCGTAAAATTGTAATTTTTTTTTTAACTATGGTAGCTACTCGATACTAAAACAACACTGAATTATTGCAATTTTAAACAAAATTGTGCGTAATAAACAAAAACATAGCATCATTTTAAAATGATCCGAAAAACAGACATCATTTTGTTTAGTATAAATATGTAAAAAAACTTTCCAGGGATATTTTACTTTATTATAATATTTAATTTAAAAACTAAAGTAGCTACTAAATAATAAACCATAACATGGCGTCATTTTTAAATAATTCTAAAGATAGACTTTATTATGTTTAAACAAATCCAGAAAATTACATACTATAAATGTGTACTATAGTAAAATGTGAAACATTTTTAAATCGGCAGTTGAATGAATAGCATTTTTTTTATTTGAAGAATACATTTGTGTTTGTAGAATACCAAATATTAGAATAAAACAGAAAAATAAGCTATAGTGTTCGGTTTATTTTGATGGTCCATTTGTTGAATTAAGTTACATTGCTTCTACATAGTGACAAAACAATTGCATTACAACAAATGCTAAATAACAGTTAAAAGTGAATAATGAAATTACAAAGTCACACACACACACACACACACACACACACACAAACACACACACAGCAATAAAATAAAATGAAATCATACCATAAATCATTACATAATTGAATACCCCTAAATCTAATTAAGTATTGCTCTTTAATTGTATGAACTCATCATTTTTCCGTTTCGTTTTTCAGACGCTGGTCTTTCGGTTTTGTCCAATCTCTCCAAACTTCAGCATCTTAACCTGTCGTCTTGTAGCAAACTGACAGACAGCTGTTTGCAGCACATCACAGGTGAGACGGTGTTTTCCAAAGCACTTCCAAAACTGAGCGTCATGTACAGAAACATCATTCATTTTTTTCATCTGGTCTCAGGCCTGCGCAGTCTGACGTTTCTGGCTCTGGATCAGACTAAAGTGAGCGACGCGGGTCTGCTGCTGTACCTGCAGTCTGGATCTTCAGCGCTGTGTCAGCTGAGCCTCAATCAGACGGCCATCACTGAGAGCACACTGAGAGTGCTGCCCGCCTCTGTGCCACAGCTGCGGATGCTCAGTATCAAACACACCAAGGTCATTTTTCACATTTTGTAGATTTGGAGTGGACGGCTAATATATATATAAATATATATATATATATATATATATATATATATATATATATATATATATATATATATATATATATATATATATATATATATATATATATATATATTTATATATATATATATTCACGCTCCTGTGAATTTTTTTTAAAAATATTTCCCCAATGATGTTTTGTTTTGTTTTTGAAATTGAACTTTTTAATTTTATTTTGAACTTTTATAACCCACACATTATGAAATTTACAATACAAAATCAACATTCTGGAAAATAGTGTAAAAAATTTTTAATAATTATGTAATTCACCATTTCTAAATGTTAACACTGGGGTTCCCCAAGGATCGGTTTTAGCTCCGTTGTTACTTTCTATTCATATTAACGATTTAGGTCACGGAATAGAATCAGCTAAAATACACCTGTATGCCGATGACACAATAATACTGTATATACAGCAGCACATTCTTTAAACCAAGCTGTACAGCATCTACAGATTGCTTTTCAAGTATTACAGTGTACGTTGCAAAAAAGACTAAATACATTATTTTTAGCCGTGGCCGCACTAAGTTAACAGATCAGACAATAACAACTCTGAACGGTGTTCAAATAGAAAGAGTAAGCTTTTATAAATATCTAGGTATTTGGATTGATGAGAGATTAGCCTTTGATATACACATTGACAAGTTACTGAAAAAGCTTAGGCCAAAGTTAGGTTTTTATACCGGTCAAGAAATTGTTTTCCTTATAAAGCACGCAAAAAACTAGTAGAGTACATTTCTCTCTATAATGGATTATGGTAATCATCTTAATATGCACGCAGCCGCTACCCTAGAAAATTAGATTCTGTCTATCATGCAGCAATACGCTTTGTCACAGGTGCAGACTCACGGACACATCACTGTATTTTGTATGATTCCTTAGACTGGTTATCTTTATATCAAAGGAGAAATTACATCTGTACTTATTTATTTTAAAGGCTCTTTTAGGTAAATTACCATCCTATATTTTTAATTTATTAACATTTCACACCAACAACCAACACCCTAGATCTGGTTCACGTATTCGTCTAATAGTTCCAAGCGTACTATCAGAACTTGTGTTTTATACAACATCTCAAAGGACACCTGTAATTGTTTTTTATGAGCTGATGTTTTTAAGAATGGTGATTTTGTAATTTTGTGGTATTGTTTGTGATTTTTATATGAAACTTTATGTGCTGCCTGCCATCTTGACCAGGTCTCACTGGAAGAGGAGACAGAACTGTCTCAATGTGATCTCCTGGCTAAATAAAGGAAATAAATAAATAATAAAAATAATAGCAAAACAAAAAAATTATAGCAAATATAAAATATTAAATAAAACAATACAATATAACAGACCGTCAAATTGACAACCCTTCAATTTTCCTTTTATGTGCTCTCCAAATATTGCAAAAAGCCACCCCATTTCTGATTAAAAGTATGCGTGGAGTTCTGAAGTCTTGCCAACATATGTTCATATGATGCAGTAGAGGTCATCCATTCAATCCAGTCCTTAAAAGAGGGAGTATCTGAGTTCTTCCAATTTCGCAGCACCAGTCTCACAGCAATAATACATCTTGCGATGACTAGCCCAGCATGTGCTTTAGGTATTCTGTTCTGTAAAGTGGATGTATCACCAAAGAGACGGACTCTTGGGGAATAAGGTAAAGGTTGTCCCAGCCATTTCTCTAGGTTTTAAATAACCCTTGTCCAGAATGGAGCCACCAAATGAGTTCCATGTTAAGTGTAAAAAGGTGCCCACAGAATGACCACATTTCCAACAGTGGTTATTTTTCATTTATCCTATCCCAATGATGTTTAACAGAGCTAGGAAATTTTTCACAGTATGTCTGATAATATTTTTTTCGTCTGGAGAAAGTCTTATTTGTTTTATTTCGGCTAGAATAAAAGCAGTTCTTAATTTTTTAAAACCATTTTAAGGTCAATATTATTAGCCCCCTTAAGCTATATTTTACTTTGTCTACAGAACAAACCATACAATGACTTGCCTAATTACCATAACTTGCCTAGTTAACCTAATTAAGCCATTAAATGTCACTTGGAAACTGAATACTAGTGTCTTGAAAAATATCTGGTAGAATTTTATGTGCTGTCATCATGGCAAAGATCCAAAGAAATCATTTATAAGATATTTATGGGCCATTCTTCAACTATACGGGCACTTTTAGCCTTGTGAAGTTGAGTAAAAAAGCGTACTGAACTACTTGTTAACTACTTAACGTAACATATTTGTCTAGTTTTAAGATCTGTAAGAGGACAAACTTAGATTTTTCCACCGTGAACTGAGCAAATGTCAATTCCACCACATCTCAATATACAGCTTATTTTAAAATGAAATAAACGATGGCAGTCAAACATTAGCCCCTTTCACACATACAGACCTTTCCGGAAAATTGCCGGCAATTTTCCAGAAAGGTTGTATGTGTGAACAGGTCCTTTTTGAAAATACCAGTAAATTCGTTCTGGCTATTTTCCGGAAAGAGAAGTTGTAACATTACCGGCAATTTGCCGGAATGCTGCGCTGTGTGAATGCAGAAGGAAGATTACCGTAATAAGCGCGTGCACGTCTAGAACATGCTGACGTGAGACGTCTGCTTTAGCCAATCACAACAGTCAGACGCATTTACGTCCGCGCGGTTTGTGAGAATAAAAACCTTTGAATATTTTTCCAGACACATTTAGCTGCTAGAAGTTAGTCAGATCACGTTTATATGTTCTTCTTTATGCCAACTGTGTAAATAATCATCGATGAGATGCTTATGATAAGCCGTTGTTTGTTTACCTTCAAGCTTTGCGTGTGCCTGTGAAACAGCCTGTGAGCGCCTGCACACGCACATATTATGAACATCTCGACATGAGAAAGTGATCCTGCGAAAGTTGTTCACAATATTGATCATCCACAGAGTTTGTAATTTAGTCAAATGTTTACAAATACAAGCGCAGCCGTTTAAAAGCTCATTTGTGGTGAATGATGTCAGAATTTACCGGTATTTTGGAATGGATGTGTGAATGCTCTTTTCCGGAAAATTTCCGTAACGCCTGTGTGAACAGCGCTTTTTTAAATATACCGGTAAAGTCGTTCCGGAAATTTTCCAGATATTTACCGGTATCACTGTGTGAAAGGGGCTATTGTCTAAGATCATTTATGTGTCTAGTTTAACCAATCGTTCCACAATATGTATGTAATAATTATACATTTGTCAATGAAGTAAATGAGTTGTATGCTGAATTGTACACCTGTCACACTCTAAAATTTAATATTAACTTGGTTAAGAGCTTATTAGAAAATAAATAAACTGAATTTGTATATTAAATAGACCATGAACTCAAACATTGTGAATACACTTTTAATGTGTGATGAGAACTTTTTAATTATTTTTTATAAATGTGTGTGGTGATGGAAATGACAGTGGTGGAAATGACATTTCAACAGTTTATTGAGTAAAAATGAAAAATAGCTTCACCGATTAGCTTTGAATTTATACTAGCTTTTCATGTATACAAAACACTCTTATTTACCTTCAGTTAGGGTTTTAAAAACATCTTTGAAGGTACAACATGTTTGGAAATGACAGAGAATAAATGTATTTCCATATCAAGCAAGTGTTAGATAAAAATTTTAATTCCCTCCATCTTGAACATTTTCTCAGATGGCACTATTAATTTTCATAGAAACCACGTAAATAATCCTTCACACAAACTTTTTAAAGTGACATTACAGTGTTGTGGTGGAAATGACACTGATACTGTGCGACAGCTATATTTTGTATAAAAAATAATATTGATTATAGTCTTGCATTAATAACTATAAAATATTTAAGTTATTTTACTAGTGCTTTATTATGACAGATTAATAGTTACCAGATAAATAATATAAAAAAATGTCATTTTCATTGTTGAAGTTTAAAACAAGGTGAAAACAGTACTTTTGACCCTTAAAAGTTGGTTAAATAATATAAAAAAATATAATAGAAAGCTAGTACATTTTTTAAAGTAGGTTTTATTGTTAGTTTGACAAAGAAAGAGGAATTTGAACATAATTATATATATTTTTGGATACAGTTGAAGTCAGAATTATTAGTCCCCTTTTGATTTTTTTTTACTTTTTTAAATATTTCCTAAAATATGTTTAGCAAAGCAAGGAAATTTTCACTGTATGTCTGATAATATTTTTTCTTCTGGGGAAAGTCTTATTTGCTTTATTTCGGCTAGAATAAAAGCAGTTTTTAATTAAAAAACAATAACTTACCTAATTACCCTAACCTGCGTAGTTAACCTAATTAACCTAGTTAAGCTTTTAAATGTCTCTTTAAGCTGTATAAAAGTGTCTTGAAAAATATCTAGTCAAATATTATTTACTGTCGTCATAGCAAAGATAAAATAAATCAGTTATTAGAAATAACTTTTTAAAATTATTAAATTTAGAAATGTGCTGAAACAATCTTCCCTCCGATAAACAGAAATTGGGGGGGAAAAAAATAAACAAAGGCATTAATAATTCAGGGGGGCTAATAATTTTGACTTCAACTGTATGTGATCAAAGGACATAAAAGTGCCCGTAGTCGAATAATAACACATTTATTATATATATATATATATATATATATATATATATATATATATATATATATATATATATATATATATATATATATTGTTATAAAAATAGTTATTAGAAGTAAATATAATGGAATGTTTTTTTTCTATTGAATATTTACACCGTATTTTCTCTCTTTAACCTTTAGGTGAGTGATGTGTCTGCATTGGCGGAGCTGAAGAACCTGCAAACGCTTCATCTGGACGGGACAGGTGTGCAAGAAAACTCCCTCCAGTGTCTAGCATCTCATCCCAGCCTATCAGCTCTCAGCTTGGCCGGCATACCAGTGGCTGATGGAAACCACACGCTGGAGATCATCGCAGGTACAGCATAAGTACCGTCCCTGCTTGATTTATGAAGTGCATCTGAATACTGATCATAATTAAAATGTTTCCGGCAAACTTGAAAACAAGACTTTTTGTCCTCCTGATGCGATTTAATACTAGTGGTTTAAAATGAATGACACTTTAATGCATTTGATTTGATTTGTGACAATTAAAAGGGACCAATTCTGCCCCTTTTTACAAGATATAAAACAAGTCGTTACATGTCCCAAGAACCAGTTTCTGTGCCTGACGATCGGGTTGTCTTGGGGTTTTGTTCACGAGTGAGGGAAGGATGGAGCGTGAGATTGACAGGCAGATCGGTGCAGCGGCAGCAGTAATGCGGTTGATGTACCGGTCTGTTGTGGTAAAGAAGGAGCTGAGCCCAAAGGCAAAGCTCTCGATTTACAGGTCAATCTACGTTCCTGCTGTCACCTATGGTCATGAGCTTTGGGTCATCAAGACTGAAAGGACAAGATATTGGATACAAGTGGCCGAAATGAGTGTCCTTTGCAGGGCGGACTTTTATAGACAGGGTGAGGAGCTCTGTCACCCGGGAGGAGCTCAGAGTAGAGCCGCTGCTCCTCCACATCGAGAGAAGTCAGCTAAGGTGGCTTGGGCATCTGTGTCAGATGCTTCCAGGACGCCTACCTAGGGAGGTGTTCCAGGCATATCCCACTGGGAGAAGGCCTCTGGGAAGACCCAGGACACGCTGGAGGGACTATATCTCTCGGCTGGCCTGGGAACACCTTAGGATCCCTTCGGAGAAGCTGGAGTAAGTGTCTAGGGAGAGGGAAATCTGGAGTTCTCTCCTAAGACTCCTACCCCCGCAACCTGGCCCCGGATAAGCGGATGAAAATGATGATGATGATGATGATGATGATGATAAAATAAGTCACAGATGTCCCTAAAGTGTATATGTGAAGTTTCAGCACAAAATACCACTTTGAAACCTCCTCTTAGGCTTTGATCCTACCATTTTGGTGACTGTGGCTTTAAATTCAAATGAGATTGTGCTCTCATTAATATAGCATTAATATATTTGTTTGTTTTCTCCACGCAGGACTAAGGCTTACTCAGCTCACGTTGCCTGGCAGACACTCTGTGACAGACAGCGGACTTTCATTTCTCTCCAGACAAACTTTGCTTTTAGAGCTTGACTTGACCGACTACACTCAGCTCACTGACCACGGCATCACACAGCTCTCCAGCATGACCAGGTAAAGCCCTGAGCAAAACCTTGAGGCCAAACAAGGAAAGCAGCTCTTGTTCTGGCTTGATTTGGTGTGATGCAACAATGCTAATCTTGTAAAGCTAAAGTAGGATTATTTCTGGTTTTTTACAAAATCTCTTGCCACAACTGTTGAATTCTGATTATTTGTGGTTCCCACGGACCTAGACACTTTATTTAGAGGTATAAACTGCTTGTTCTAGTAAATTTCTACTTTTTTACCTATTAAAAGTTCAACGTTAAGTGGATTGTGTGATACAGATTATACAATTTTATAGTTTTTGTTAAAGCCACATAATTGTTTTTTCTTTTTTTGCTTTTTATTATTTAGTTGTTTTTTTATTGTTATATATATATATATATATATATATATATATATATATATAATATTTGTTTATTGTTGTTTTTTTAATTATCTTTTTACTTGTTGGATTGTTTTCTATTTCGTTGTATGTTTAAGTTGATATTATTTCTACATTTTTAAAAACATAATTGCCGTAAAACCCAGAAATTATGTAAAAAAAAATACTTTTAAAAAGTAACATTTTTATTTGAATTTTTTTTTCTTTTTTAATTAGACATTTTAAAAATGTGATTTACAAGGATAGTCTATGGAAGTTAGCCAGATTTTGATATACTCTGTAAAAATGAACCTAATTGCAGTTTTTGGAGCATAATTTTGATGACCAAACCAGAAAATATATTGTGTAAAAGTACTACAAATATCAAATAAAGTCACTTGGTTTCAAAATCAAAAGTTGTCAGAGCCGAGATGAAGGACCCATGATGCAAATCAAAAGTGTTTAATAGAGAAAGAAAAAGAAAAAAACATGCGGGCATCCGCTGCGTAAAACATGTGCTGGATGAGTTGGCGGTTCATTCCGCTGTGGCGATCCTGGATTAATAAAGTGACTAAGCCGAAAAGAAAATGAATGAATGAATGAAAAACACATGCAAATCAGAAGATATTGACAATTAAAACCTATATTTACACAACTGTTTATTAACATGTTTGCACAGTGTTTTATTCAGCTGCTCTTTACTTAAAATCACAATAATTCTTTGATCTAAAATTAAGAAAACTTATGGCTAATGTTTTATTCAAACCAAGATTGAACATGTGCGAAAATCGAGACTTCAGCATAAAATGGAATAGACAATAGTCCCATTGTGACGTGTATCTGCTTAAAAAAATTGAAGCAGAAATGTAAAGCAGGGCTTATTTGTGTCCATTTGGAATTAATTAGATGGTTTTGTTTTGCTATTGGCGGATCGCATATGACTGATAGGTTGGTCCCGCCCTCATGCCAGTAAACACCAATCAGAGATATCACTGAAGACAGAGGGGAAGCTATTTTGATTGCACATTATGAGGGCACATGAATTTTGAAACAAAAATAAATGGTTAAAATTGATTTCATTCTATCAAAACAATCAGTAATGAACATGTCCACACCTCATTTGTTTTGTATAGCAATTTTCAACAGCATTCTGAGCAAAACGAAGTGATTATATTTTAATATGTTGTGCTTTTGCTGTCACTGCATTAAAACAAGTCAAGTTTTTAATAATGTCTATATACAGTTGAAGTCAGAATTATTAGCCCCCCTTGATATCTTTCCCAAATTTCTGTTTAACGGAAAGAAGATTTTATCAACGCATTTCTAATCATAATAGTTTTAATAACTCATTTCTAATAACTGATTGATTTTATCTTTACCATGATGACAGTACATGATATTTGACTAGATATTTTTTAAGACACTAGTATTCAGCTTAAAGTGACATTAAAAGTCAAAAAACGTCAAAATGACAAAAAAAAGTTTTTATACTAGCCAAAATAAAACAAAAAGTGAAAAAAAATCCTTTTAAACATATGTTTTATATATATATATATATATATATATATATATATATATATATATATATATATATATATATATATATATATATATATATTTTTTTTTTTTCATATGTTGGCTATTAAGTTTGACTTTAGCTGTATATAAAGTTTTATCTGAACAGAACTCAGAAGCCTGTTTATATTAATCATGGATGGTAATGAAAGCCCTGCCTCTTGTACCTGATAGGTTGAAGAAGTTGTCTCTTAGCAACACTCAGGTGAGTGACAGTGGGCTGCAGGGTCTGATCCGTCTGAAGGAGCTCCAGGAACTGTGTCTGGACCGCACAGCCGTCACCAGTAGAGGAGTTGCAGCCCTGATCACACACCTTCCACACCTGCAGGTGCACTATACATATTGTGTGAAATACACTGTGTGTATATACAGTTGAAAGCAGAAGTTTACATACACTGTATAAAAAGGCACATAATCATTTAAAAAAAAAGTCAGATGTTAATGTGACTAAACTTTTTCTCTTTTAGGTAAGTTAGGGTTATCAAATTTGTTTCTGTTATGCTTAATAGCAGAATAATGAGAGAGATATTTTTTGAGAAATTGTTATAAATTTTCTTGAAACTCAAGTTTACATACAATAAGAATATTATGCCTCTGAAAAAGCTCAGATGATGCTGTCAAGGTTTTGGAAGTTTCTGATTGGCTAATTGAGAACATTTGAGTTGATTGGAGGCACAATTGTAGAAAAGTACTCAAGGAAAACCTCAAACACACTGCTTCCTTCTGTGACAACATGGGAAAATCAACAAGCCAGAATCAACAAAAATAAGAGCCAGATTACAATTAGCTAAATTACACTGGGGGAAAGACTAATTTTTGAATACATGTCCTGTGGTCTGATGGAACTAAGATTGAACTGTTTGGCCATAATGACCCGTGTTACATTTGGAGGACAAAGGGGAAGCTTACAAGCCTAGGAACACCATCCTAACTGAAGTATGGGGGCGGCAGCATCATGTTGTGGGGCTGTTTTGCTGCAGGGGGGACTGGTCCACTTCACTACATAGATGCATCATGAAGAAAGAACATTATGATGAAATACTGAAGCAACATCTCAAGACATCAGCCAGGAAGTTAAAACTTGGCCACAAATGGGTCTTCTAAACAGACCATGACCCTAAGCACACTGCCAAATTAGTTAAATGTGCTTTAAGGACAACAGAGTGAATTTTTTTGGAGTGGCCATCACAACGCCCTGAACCCAATCCTATAGAAAATTTGTGGTTAGAAATGAAAAGCTTGTGCGAGCACGACAGCCTACACATCTGACTCAGTTACACTAATTCTGTCTGGAGGAATGGGCCAAAATTCCTGCAAACTATTGTGAGAAGCTTGTGGAGGGAGACCCAAAACATTTGACCAAAGTTATACAGTTTAAAAGCAAAGCTAAAAAAAAAAACAAGGAAATGTATGTAAACTTTTGACTGTCAATTAATAAATAATTTATATATAAAAAAGATAAATAATAATAAAAAAAATAATAATAAATTCTCAAAAAAATATTTACATTGTAAATGTACAAATGTAAATTTTTTAGGTAATCCTAATGGACCTAAAATAGTAAACATTTAGAATTTACCATCAAACATTTTTTTTTTTAACATTTCTTCCTTTTTTTTTTTTTAGAGTGTACAGTATATAAACTTCTGGTTTCAACTATGTATGTATGTATGTGTGTGTGTATATATATATATATATATATATATATATATATATATATATATATATATATATATATATATATATATATATATATATATATATATATATATATATATATATATATGTATGTATATAACTAAATTTAACTAATAATAATGTCCTAAAGTTATTTAAAAAATGTTAAAATGCAATGTAATAGTCAAAAGATAACAAATAATGAAAGTGGACTTGATTAAAAAATATGGGTGTAATGCTTAATTATGTATATAATTGTATACTTGAATATATAATGTAAATTTCTAATTCTGATAGATACTGTACATTTCTTTTACTCAAATGTTTTTTCTTGTTTTTAATCAAATCAAGTAATCAAAGTTATATAAATAAAATATTACTTTCAAAATTTATAAATGTAAAAAAAAATGGCAATGGTCTAATAAACTCCTAATATTTTCTTAATATTATTGCTGAACTATTAACTATTATTATGAATAGAATAATCACCAAATCTTATTTTTGAAAACTATTAATATTAAGATAATCAAAAGTCATCAAAATGGACTGATATGAGATTTGTTGATGTGTTAAAAATGGTAAGAGAATTAATCTAGGAACACTTTTGAAGCCAGGAATGGAGGAAAAGATGAGTGATATTAATGTAATGCCCTGTTAAGGGATTTTTTGGCATTTATTGTTTTAAGTTTGAGTTAAAAATTGTCTTGGTATTTAAATATCAATGTGTATTTGTTAAATTGAAAAAATAGCAATTCAAGTTACAGGTGTGCAGTAGTTAAAACTTGTAAACCGAACCAAAAAAAACTTTCAGTATGAATAAATATACCATTACACTCTTTATGAATGTAATAGTGTCAACTGATGTTTGCATTGTGTTTTGTTGTGCTGTAGGTGATGGGTTTGGCCAGCACACAGGTGGGCGATACGGTGATCAGACGAGGTTTAGTTCACTGTCCTCAGCTGCTGAAACTCAACCTCAGCAGAACCAGAATAACAGATCAAGGTATGAAGCACTGCGTTATCCTTAAATCACCAAAAAGCTGAGGAGCAGGGGTGGGGGGTGGTAGGGGTTCCGGTAGTTTTCCGGGAGATAGGCGGGACATGGGTCTGAAATACGGGAGACCCGGGAAAAACTGGAGTGTTGGCAGGTAAGTTTTGTCCTAACAAATAGATCCAAGTTGTAAGAATAACAAATAATAACTTGACTTCTAGTTGATCATTTGGAAAAGTCTAAGAAGGTCGATGTTTTAGATGAATCATCTGTTGAACTGATACTGCAGAAGACAAATACTGCAGAAGACCTATTGGAACTGGCATGGACCCAAGATTCTCATAGAAATCAGTCAAGTTTGGTAAATGAAAAATCATGGTTTGGGCGTGCGAGAGATCTGCAGAGTGGATGGCAACATGGACTTGGCAAGCCTGAGGGATCAAGACATTTGTGCTGCCCATTACATTACAAACCACAGGAGAGGGCAAATTCTTCAGCAGGATAGCGCTCCTTCTCATACTTCAGCCTCCACATCAAATTTCCTGAAAGCAAAGAATATCAAGGTGCTCTAGGATTGGCCAGTCCAGTCACCAGATATGAACATTATTGAGCATATCTGGGGTAAGATGACAGAGGAGGCCCTCCAGGACCGAGTTTGGGCACCCCTGTTTTAAACTGTACATTATTTCTGTTAAGTGACAAGACTTTTGTCTAAGCTAAAAAAAAGAACACATCAAACCTGTACTAGTTTCTGTACACTGGCTGCCAATCCAGTTTAGAATTCAGTACAAAGTACTGTTGTATGTTTTTAAGTCCCTCCATGGCCTGGCCCCTGAGTAGATTTCTGAGCTAATTAATATACACCAACCTGTGAGATCTCTTCGCTCTAAGGGTCGCCTCTATTTGACAGTTCCACGATCTCGCTTAAAATGTCGAGGTGATAGAGCTTTTTCAGTAGCAGCTCCAAGACTCTGCAACGATCTTTCACTCTCCAGCTTTTTATTTTCTTCAGCTTTTAATCATGTGATGTGAGTTCATGTATTTTGGTTTTGTGTATATTTGCATGTGTTTTATGTACAGCACCATTGTGGTTTGTTGAAAGTGCGCTAGAAATAAATTAAGTAAGCAAAGTCAGACCTTACTGACCTAATTAAATAATTCAAAATCAAGGCATGATCATATTTTATTTTGGTCAAATAAGCGTAATCTAGAGGCCTTCGCCTTTCATATAAGCCACTTCTGAACCCGAGTGATCAACTAGAAGTCAAGTTATTATATGTTGTTCCTAAAACTTGAATAGGAGATAAGACTTTTGTCAGGTAGTGTATTTGCTTTATTCACTGTTAAATGCTGCCAATGTGACCTTAAATGTCATTTTACGTGACCTTTATTGGCATACTACTGAAAGCAGCAGCAGATAATTCACCTCAGATCTCGTAAATAAAATATCTAGCAGACGGTTTGACAATGAAAGTCTGAACTGTGACTCAAACCAACAACATCAATCACTCAGTAGCCTATTAACAATGTTAACATTTTAAATAATATTAAAAGGCTTTAGGTTTTGTCAGGAGTGCAGTGACTGGTATTTAAATGTTTCTGTGGCATTTGGTGCAAATTGCTTGCTGCGTTTTGTTAGGAGATGATGATAGGTGACAGTTTTTGTTTTCAAAAATAACCTTGCTCTAACACTATGAATGGTCCCTCTCAGGTCTGAAGTTCCTGTGCCGTATGCAGTTGAGTCAGGTGAATCTGGATGGCACAGGCGTGACTCTCGTTGGTATCGCTAACCTGATCTCCGCGTGTCCTCATCTGAGCAGCGTACGAGCCAGTCATACCCGCGCCATCCCTCCAGATCAACAGTCGGATGACGACGACGACTATAATAATGCCACACGATCATAGTGGGTTTTGTTTGTTTGTTTATATAAATGCTCCATCCATCATTTGCTTCTCAGCGCTTCCTTTTCCCGTAGCACTACAATCACACTTGGGTTCGACAATCAATCTGAAATGCGTTTGTTTTTTCTGAATGTGGTTCCACAACTCTTATAAACGAAAGCAAATGTTTCAAATGAAACTTGTGCCATGGATATGCACACTTCAGATTTCAGTTGTTCGGTTTGCGTTTTTTGCAGTTTCAGTTTTTGTAAATTTCGCAATGTTGTCCGCTTATAACACAGTAATAATCCTCAATTATTATAGATTTTATATATTTTATTTGCATGACAGATGACGTAGAAGCATCTGAACGATGTGCATCGAGGATTAACGCATGATTTTGACCATGTTTATTTGATAAATTCATTAAATGGACGTCGTTACCGAATGACGCTAAAGAATTGACGCAAATATATTTTGGATAAAGTAATATTGATGAATGATTTGAGGTGGAAAGCTATTTTGGATTCAGTTGCTGTGTTTTTTTGTTGTTGTTTAATTAAGTCCAGAAATATCCGTACAAGCCAAAGTGTGTCGTTTTTACTCCACGTTCAACATATAACTCATACATGTATATTAATGCAGGACTATTATATTAAACTAGTGCTGGACAACGATTAATCGCATCCATAAAAAAATAAATGTTTGTTTTTCGACATTACATACGTGCGTGTTTTATATATATTTATTATGTATATGTGATGAACACACATACATACAAACAAAACAATTGTGTCACATAGATATACAAGTTGTACCATATTTATATATATATATATATATATATATATATATATATATATATATATATATATATATATATATATATATATGCATATATATACATATATATATATATATATATATATATATATATATATATATATATATATATATATATATATATATATGCATATATATATATATATATATGCATATATATATATATATATATATATATATATATATATATGCATATATATGCATATATATATATATATATAGATATGCATATATATATATATATATGCATATATATATATATATATATATATATATATATATATATATATATATATATATATATATATATATATATATTTATATATATAAATGCATTTATATATACATAATAGTAATAAATACACAGTACACACACTTTAATTACGTCAAAACAAACCTATTTTTAGATGCGATTCATTTTTGCTCGGCACTTAATAAAAACAAATCAAATACACGTTTAACGACATTATCTGGATTCAGGTTTACACTTTAGACATACTAGTACAATGCGTATTACATAACAAAAGTCCTCATCTAAGCACTGGCGTTCGACTGTTTCTGTGTGCATCCATTTCGAATGCAATAACATCTGAAAACATGACAACTAATCGAAATCTGCGTATTAAAGAAGCATTGTCAAGTTGCGCGTGATAAACATACCTCGAATGCATGCCGCTGTTCTGTCTTGATATGACGTGAGGATTTCTGATTGTCACGTGTCCTGGCAGTTGTCTAATTTGAATATTATACTGAATATTTTACATTCAAACTCAGGAGCCGGTCAAAGGTGCATCACTAACACGGTAGCGTCCTTTTCCTGTTTATTTAAAATGCTGCAAACAAAAACAAAGCAACAGTTCATAGTCGAGTCTATTAACACAGATGCATGTTGTATGTTTCATTCCTTCACATATTTGCTGTATTACATGAGGTTCTTGTACAGTTTATTTTACAGGTCACTAGACTGTTTTATAATTTAGGTTTACTGTATTAATAAAAGCTACATTTTTGCTATGTTTTCTTTTGACTTTTCATTGTCCTTTCATACTACAGACAAAAAAATGACTGCTTGTTTAAACTACGCACTTAAAATAATATGAAAACACAATTCTTAAGGTTTTTAAAGGGACATTTTAATTGTTTTATGTTCAATCCACTTAAATTTGTAAAAAAAACAATTAATGTAACTTAGTAGATTTGTGTTGGGACAACATAAAGGAGTTGTGTGGAACCAGGGCTTTACATTAACACCCGCCAAATGCGGGTAGATTTGGGCGGTGGTGGGTAAGACAGACACTCCCACTAGCCACTTTGGCTGGTTGAAAATTATTTTCCCAGATAATAATTTTTAAAACCAGGGTTCGACAATAAGGATGGTCCAATATGCATGCACAGGCGATCGAGAAGCAACACGACTGACAAAAATAATTGCGTTCGCAACTTCGCGCGAGCAAAGCAGGTGAATACCGAATGAAGGATAATCACTCGCGCTAACAGCTGAGGTGATGCGCGCGACTGTCTATAACGCGTGCGCACTCCCGTTTCCTTTTGTGAAGCAACTGTGTCTAGAAACACAACTGATGCGATCGATTCTCTTTCAAATAGACTGAACAAAAAGGCAGGAACATGCACCTACAGTCTTGCTTTCAAGAGTTCCAGAGTTGACTTATTGAAAGCAGCGCCATTTGCTTTCGGTTTAACCATTCTTTGAAAACATAATTTATGGGTCTATTATTAACCATGCGTGTGTGATCATCTTTTCATTATCACACAGTATGTTTAACCTGCTTTCTTTTGCATTAATATGATTTAATTATCATTTTTTACAATAACATTGCTTTAATGGGAGAATAACTCCCATTTTACGTTTTGCCAGTTTAGTGGCTAATTCGTACGATTTCAGTCGTACGAAATGATACGATTTTAAAAAGGAGGCGTGGCACCTAACCCCCCTAACCCCAACCGTCATTGGGGGATAGGCAAATCGTACTAAATTGTACGAATTAGATCGTACGAATTCATACGAATTAGCCACTGAATGAAAAAGTTACGAATTGCCGTGAGATTGTGTTGGGTGATCTGGGACCTTTAGCCAGGACATATGACTGGGCATATGTTTTGTTAAATAAAAAGTATAGTATTCAGCTATATTTTGCTTGTTTTCACATGAATAAATATTTTCCCAACAATAAAATTGTGGCTACTGAAAATGGCGAGTGGCTAGTAATGTTGGAAAACTACTAGCCACAGTGGCTGGTGGTCAAAAAAGTTAATGTTAAGTCCTGTGTGGAACCCAGCATTTTTACAGTGTATATATGTGGTACACTGTAAAACCCAAAAAGTTAAGGTAACTCAAACCATTTGAGGAAACCGATTGCTACAAACCATTTAAGTTCAAAAACTAGTCCTAATGAGTACTGGGAACTTAATCCATTTGAGTTAACGAAGCAATTAAACCCAATAAATGAAGAGAACTCAAACTAACTGAATACTGTAAGACCTAATAAGTTAAGGCAACTCAAATAATTTGAAGAAACCGATCGCTACAAACCATTTGAGTTCTTAAAAACTAATTTATATGAGCACTGTGAACTTACTCCATGCAAGTTGAAGCAATGAGGTATTTAAGTAACTCGTTACCTTCAACACTGAGTTCAAAACTCTTTTCAAATGAGTAGAATAAACTTTCAGTCAAAGTTAACCACACTCATTTCATTTGATAAAGTTGACGGTTGGATTTTACAGTGTATTTATTTATATATAAACTTACTCTAATAAGGTTTTGTTTCATATAAAATGTAAAACATTTGCAATTAGTGTTAAATTAGCAACATCCAAACTACTTAAATGTATATTTTAATCAATTATATGCACTCAAACAGAACAACAACAAAAGTTTTCTGCTGCTTGCTCAAGCTACTTATTTAAAATGAGTTGAGACAACACAATTCTTAAGGTTTTTGGGGGATAACTTAATAGTTGATTACAAATTGAAGTAGATTGAACATAAATAAATGAAGTTACCTTAAATAGATTTGCATTGGACAACACGAAGGATTGTGTGGAACCAGCATTTTTTTACAGTGCATATATTTAGTGTTTATCTATATGTACTCTAATTAGGTTTTATATAATTTAAAATATAAAACCAATGTTAAACAATTAAAATTAATGTTAAAGTTATAAAACTAGCAACATGCAAGCTACTTAAAAGTATTTTTTAATCAATTATATACACGTAAACACTCAAAAAAAAAAAGTGTTTGCTGCTTGTTCAAGCTACTTATTTTTAGTACATTTGTGTTGGGACAGCATGAAGGAGTTGTGTGGAACCCAGCATTTTTACAGTGTATATATGTGGTACACTGTAAACCCAAAAAGTTAAGGTAACTCAAACCATTTGAGGAAACCGATTGCTACAAACCATTTAAGTTCAAAAACTAATCCTAATGAGTACTGTGAACTTAATCCATTTGAGTAAAGGAAGCAATTAACCCTAATAAATGAAGAGAACTCAAACCAACTGAGTACTTTAAAACCCAATAAGTTACAGCAACTCAAACCATTTGAAGAAACCGATTGCTACAAACCATTTGAGTAATTAAAAACTAATCTATGTTATAGATAGGTTAGGTTATGGTGGGTGGGAGCAGTGGGGCCCACTCATCGTCTATTTTAAACTGTAGTTTCAAACTTTAGTTTACTATAGTTTAAAATAGAAAATATGATAACTGTACCTGTTTGTTGGAATGTTGTGATGTTGTCTTTTGTTTTAGCAGGTTATTGGCACTGCGGTCAAACCAGCCGCCCACAACAACACGGTCAAGACCACCGCGGTTTATCACGGGCGCGCGCATTATAATGGCTTTATTTCTAAGTTGTTTTCAGAAGATTTTGCAGGTCAAACAAAATAAAATGTACTCTTTCTACACCCAAGTTGTCCTAACCCTCCCTTGAAAATTTTTATTAGTTTCAAAATATTTCCAGAGGGTATCTGGATGCAGCTTTGATTATGCAAGCTAAGACTCAATATCTCAGTGACACAATGCACTTAATGGAGCCAGTGATGTTAATGTGAGTGGTAAATAGGGATGTGGGACTACGTTATGGACGCCGAAAGTTTACATTGTGGTCCGAGGTTATGAAGAATGATGAAACCATATGAAGAGTTCATTTGCAAAAGTGGATGACTCAATCTTTAGTGATTTTCTGAACTCGTGATTTATTCTAAGAATTAAAGACGACAATAACAGGACAAACAAAACATGATTCATGGTCATTGTTAAAACCTATGTTTTATTGAGTTATTTTAGATGAACATTTAAATATCTAGCTAATAACAATAATGACAACACTAATAACATGACCTTGTCAATTTTTTAAGACAGAAACTTTTTATTTGGTTCAAAACAAGATTCAAGAGTTCACCTTTAGATACTGTTTGACAACTTGTTAGCAAGTTAGCAGGTTTGGCATGCTGTCCCGGGAGAGAACCCTGAGCTCGGAGATAGTTGAGCCCAGGGCTCCCGCCAGGTCCATAAAGCATGTGAGGGGAGTACGAGGTCAGGTGTTCTCGAGAGCTCTCCTCGGAAAAAGAGGAAATGAGGAGAAGGGGTGGATGGGGGGGGGTTTCTTCGGAAAACGAAGATAAGGGAGTAGATCTTAGCTAGGTTATTTATAGTGAGTTTGGATCGATCTGATTGGCTAGCCAATGAGTGGCCAGCTGCAGTCAATCATATCACGTGCTCCTCTCGAAATTAGTTTGTGAAACTTCATTTAAAATAAGGTGGCACAGTAGGTAGTGCTGTCGCCTCACAGCAAGAAGGTCACTGGTTCGAACCTCGGCTCAGTTGACGTTTCTTTGTGTGGAGTTTGCATGCTCTGCCTGTGTTCGTGTGGGTTTCCTCTGGGTGCTCCGGTTTCCCCCACAGTCCAAAGACATGTGGTACAAGTGAATTGGGTAGGCTCAATTATTCGTAGTGTGTGTGTGTGTGGATGTTTCCCAGAGATACGTGCTGATAAGTTGCCGGTTCATTCTGCTGTGGCGACCCCGTATTAATAAAGGGACTAAGCCGACAAGAAAATGAATGAATGAATAAATATTAAAATAATACTTTGCTGCCTCCCAGTGGAATAAATTTATTTTTTAGAACAGAGCCCAAACAGACCGTAACACAAATAAAACCTTAAAATGCAAGGAACAAAAGTATATCCCCCACAAAATTTTACTTTTGAACATTTCTGACATAACTTTAAGAAATAAGTGCCTTTTTCACTAGATGGTTTAATAATCATTTGAATTGTACATCATCTCTGTTTAATGATGTTGCCAATATTTTAAGTTTTGAGCAATTTCTGAATCTTCATAACTTTCCAATCCCATTTAGGGAATGTAATTTCTTCATAAAAGCTATTTCAGCTGGCCGAAAACAATTAGTCAAAAGTTATCTTCTGTTATATAAAACAGAAATGGTTTAAAAAATGAACAAAAATATGCAATATCCTACACGCATCACACAATTAGGAGGGTTTTCTGTAAAATAAGATCACATTTATCAATCTGCTCTAATTTATGTGAGCAGGGCACGCTTATGAATTCCTCTTTGTCTCCCATTCAGCTTTTTTATTGGGTTTAAACAATACAGTCGTATTAATAACCATAACATTGGATGACATCAAGTACAATAATAAACAAGCAAATTAAAAAAGAAATGAAAATAACACAAACAATATTACTAATAAAATAATAGTAAAAAACAAGGTACAGAGGCAAAATTATCAAATTAAATAATGTTTACAAACTTATTATAAAAGTTCAGTTTTGACTCTTTTTTTTATGATTTAATTTTTATTTTATTTTCTTCAATAATTTCACAATAGTCAGTTTACACATTTGACCTACTTTTAACATCCCCTTTTCCCTCCCCTCCCCTACAGCGGCAGTGCTGTCATTGAGTATTGCTATCATAGACCCAGTAAACACAAATACTTATTATTACACTCCATAGGAACAGTAACAATACAATAAAACATAAATAAATAATAAAAAAAAAAATAATTACAGTTTTGGTGTGCGTCTCACCACAATCACCTTATTCCTTCTCCAAAAATGCCAAGTAGTTTCCCCATCTTCTCTGATAAACATCCAATTTATCTAGTATTCTATATGTCTTTTTTTCATATGCT
This sequence comes from Danio rerio, assembly GCF_052040795.2. NCBI lineage: Eukaryota > Metazoa > Chordata > Actinopteri > Cypriniformes > Danionidae > Danio > Danio rerio. Next base: position 36,734,356 of record NC_141044.1, read on the forward strand.
GCCACCTTCCCGAGTTCCGTAACCCATTCTTGAAATGATGGTGGACCTACTGAACGCCATCCCCTCATAATAATTTGTCTTCCAATCATAATACTTATTTGAATCCATTCACACATCTTCACACCAGGTCCCAATACAAACGGGTCCCCTAATATATAGGACAAAACGAAAAGCCGCATCCAGAAACATCCTGAATGTAATTATGTTCTTTAACCCAGAATTCTTGTATTTAGTTTTTACTCTTTTTTTTTTATTTATTTATTTATTTTACTTTAAACATTTTGTACTGTAGCGATTAAACAAATTAAGTCACAAAGAAAACTGCAAATTGAGTAATGATAAAGAAAACCATGTGTGAATATAATAATTACCCATTCAAATAAATATTTATAATAATAATTTATTTATTTTTTTATGTTGTGTTGTATTTTGTATATGGGTTGATTTGTTGAATGAATAGACCAATTACCATGTTTGTAAACATTCAGGATGCGCGCGCAGGGAGGTGGCAGAAAGCAACCGGGAGCGCTAGCATTTACAGCGAGGGAATGACATCAGATGCGGTGCAGAGTTTGTTGTTGTCTTAGAAATAAGATATATTACTAACATATTATATATATTATTTACATAATGCTTACAGCATATTATAACAGCTCGTCACCCAGTGACAAGCACAGTGATACAGCAAAATTAACGTTAAAGTGAGCGGCGTTCATCTGACAGCTCCATTTGCGATAGCTCCATCCCAATGAATATTGATAAGACGAAATGACCAAGCATTCAGCCCGAAATATACAATCTCAATGAAGCTTCAGTGATTTTACAATAGAGAAGTTAAAGGTCTACAAGTCTTTGGATGCCAACAATGTTGTTCTTTGAGGTCATGTGCAATAAATATTGCTCCATGATGACCAGATTCAAGAGCAGATTCAAGAGCTAAACACGGAGATTCTGCCTAGCCAAAGACAAAGAAACAAGACGGAGCTAATGTTATACAAGGCCTGGGTAATTAATCACCAACACGCAAAACGACTGCATTTTGAACTTCACCTGTACGGCAGGGTATGTGAACCTACACTGTAAAAAAAAAACCTAATTTTACAGAAAATATCCTTAAATTTTTTACAGTAATTTTTTGTCATTTCACATTATATTCAAAACGTAGTAAAATGACAACCAATCTCTCTAAATTAACCGTTTGACTTTCATTTTAGGTACTTTATTATTAAAGACAAATTACTGACATTTGTGTTTTTATACAGGGAAATTACAGTATTATTTATACAGTATTTTTTCTGTTATTTTAAATTATATTCAAAAGTTCGTAAAAATTACAAACAATATCTGTAAATTAACGGCTTGAATGTTATTTTATGTACTATATAAGTAATGACAAATTACAGCAATTTGTCTGTTTTTTACAAAAAAAATTGACGTATTATTTACAGTGTTTTTTCCTGTTTTTTAAGTACATTTAAAATTACGTAAAATTAAAGTAATAAATTGTAATTGCTTGCTCTGTAAAGAAATAAAAATAAATCGTAAAAAAAGGTCAAATGACTGGCAGCTACGGCTGCCAAACAAAATCCATAAAATTAAGGTAAAATTTCTTTGTTGCAAAAAATAAGAAATCTACAGATATTTTCATTAAAATGTTTACAGAGAAACACTGTTATTTTAAAGACTTTTCCTAGATTATTACGATCAAATCCATTTAATAAAGTAACACGCTAAGAGTGCTCACATACACCTGTTCCAGATTCCGCTGATTGCACACACACAGTTGGAGGACTGTTATGAACTGATTACATGCACTTTAAAAGCAGCACAGACGCACGCACCAATTGCTTAGTCTTGTTATACTGCTACTGTGAACATTATGACGCGTTTCTCTTCTTTTGCCTTGCTTTGTTTGTTAATTGTTTAAGTTGTTTGCTGCCAGGACTGATCATTTGCTTGTTAATTGACCATGACTCTGGATTCACTGCATACATCTGTATGCAGTTTGCCCCTGTGTTGACCCGCTTGCCTGACCATCTCTGTGTAATAAACCTGCATTTGAATCTGCACTTCTTTGTCAGCGTGCCCTCCACGTTACAGTTCCATTTAATTTAAGATTTGGAACTGAATCATTTCACACAACTTAAACCTCTACATGTTTTAAAGTAATACTATTCAATAAAATGTAATGTTATAGTTGTGAGAATTTTAATCAGTTGTATCTCGTTTGATGTTTTTCCAAACTTTTTTGATCCAAAATAAAACTGTTAAATTACGACCAAGAGCATGTCTTGGCATTTTATTAAAGGCGTTAAATTGTAAAAAAAAAAATTAAATAACATTGTTTTTTCTTGAACCTTTAGTGCAGTCACTTTATTGATGGTGTTCGATCATAATAATTTAGGAAAAGTCTGTAAAATAACAGTGTTTCTCTGTAAAACTCTTATTGTGTTACTTTATTAAATGGATTTGATCGGAATAATCTAGGAAAAGTCTGTAAAATAACAATGTTTTTCTGTAAATATTTTAATGAAAATATCTGTAGATTTATTATTTTTTGCACTTTATTTAAACAAAGAAATTTTGCCGTAATTTTATGGTTTTTGTTTGGCAGCCGTAGCTGCCAGTCATTTGACCTTTTTTTTACGATTTATTTTTTTACAGTGTACACATAGAGGTAAAGTTGGTTTTATATTCGCACATTCAGACTTTCTCCTTAATAATATAATTTCATAAAAATATTATTTGCAAACTCTAAATAGCGAAATATTAGCAACAGCCAATGACTATCAATATACAACATTATTCACAGTCAAATAAACAGTGCTAATGTTGTTTTCAAGTCACACTTGCAGGTTATTTCAGACCGAATATTCAAAGTGCCGTGGCAAACAATATAGATAGTGTGTCACAAGTTGTTATTGAATGAATGTGTGAATATAAAACTAAGTTTACCTTAATAAACTTTCACGTTGCATTCTTAGCATTCAGTGTCAGCAGTTTAATTAACCATATTTAACTGTTTTTGCTGAAATCATTTCTGCAATCAAAAACGAGTGATGTGTATGATTCAGCATAGCGTGAACTGACCTGATATGACATGAGAACTGCAGAGTCAAGCATTTCTAATTAGCTCTTCACTTCATTCAGCTCCCATTTAGCCAAAGACGTCTGCAGTCGGTATTAAAGCAGTGTGTGGTGTATGGTAAAAGTTAAGTTTTCTATTTTTGGACTCGAATTCGGCATCCTACCGCAAAACACGACATCTTTCCCATTGTAGCCTGCCTGTTTTTTGCAACCGGGGACCCGTGTGACGTCATGTGTGACGTAGGTTGGTAATTGGTTTATTAAGTTGTTTGGGGACTTTAATTATGACGTCAAAGTTGCAGAGCTTACCGGATGTATAAATTGCGTGTAGTAATGAATGAAAACAAAGTATGGAATGCTCGGTGAAACACGGTAAAAGGGGCACAGGTATACGGTTGCTTCACGGATTCCTCCTTCATGAGTTATAGCTCCTGGTTTGGAGGAAAAATAAGGTAATTTGGTTTATTTGTTAAAGATGTTTAATTGTTGATGTTGGCTTAGTGTTAAGTTTTTAGGATTTATTTGTGTTTGTTGTTTGTTTATTTTCTCTCTAGTTCTTACGGTGATTCATGATGAAATAATGCGAACTAATTCTATGGAGTGTGACCAATAAATGAATCGTGAACCATCTGTGAACGACTTAGTCATCTTTTAACCAGGAAGCTACACTATGCATTCTGTTAGGTTAATCGTGAGTAAAGTAATATATCATATTACACATGAAAAACTCAAAGTTAATCTTACATTTTGATTTAAAAAACCCAAATAAATCAGACCAAAACACTTTAACGTGGGCATTTGACAAAAAGATGATCAGTTGATTCGATACTTGAGTTACAAAAGACATCATTTGAGTTAGGATTACCACATTTAGATACAGTCTGTGGGGTAGATATTGTGTAACACTTTGTTGGGAACTGAATTTGTAAGGTAAGTTTTTTTTTTTCCAATTAAATTGATCTATTAGAGAATTCCAAAGACATTTTCTTTGACTGAAACACATTTCTTATATTTTTGTTGCTACATTTCATTTTAGGCGGTAAATACATTCAGTCTTTTACTTCCTGCCCTTCATCTGAATTTGGATCATCACAAGAACCATGTGATTGCAAACAACTTATACTGTTACAAAACTACCCTGCTGCCTACCTAATAATAACCATTTTTGCTATTACTTTGTATAGTTAGGGTGCTTTCACACCTGTGAATCGATTCAGTTGTTCCGAAACAGAGATAACGAATGTTACATTATTGCTATTTGCTCTTAGAGCGGTTCGCTTTCACACTGAAGTTTCTAATCAGACCAAAAGAGCTAAAACAAGTCACGTGCGAGTAAACTCTCCTCACATTGGTCAGAGTGTCAGGGTTTATTTTGCAGCGTCCCGCTCAGCTGTCAGGAGAGGTGGTGGTTTGGTGGTGATTGACAGGGTGCATGCGCGACGTGTCTGAGAAGAGATTCGGTGGGGAGGAGTGAGAAGGGTGCTCGACGATGCCTATTTGAGGACCGGGAGGGAGACGCGAGATTACTGGGAGATCATCACTTGTTTGCGGGCATTCGGAGACTCGCGAAACTTCCCGCCATACTCATAATTCTCTCTTCATATAGCTGTATGCCTATTACATATCCAAAAAACACTGTGATATAACCGCGCTCGGATCGGATCGCTTTCTCACTGCAATCGAACCGCTCCAGGGTTCGTTTCAATCAAGCCGAGACCACCTCATTCAAGCGATCTCGGAACGATTACTTTTCCGCGGAACAGAGCGCAATGGCCCTGTTCACATATGCCAAACGAACCGCGCTAACTGGGCAAACGAGACAGGTTCCGAAACAAAAGTGTAGGTGTGAAAGCACCCTTCGTTAACTTACTTGAAGTATATAACACAAAACATTTTAACTATATTTAAATCAGGCCAAAAAGCTTGCATTTATAATATAAAATATGCACTTCTTGAATTCAATATTTACAGTAAAACCCCAAGATACCATGTATAATAACTGTTACTGCTCTGTTTTTAACAGGCTGTCAAAGGACAAGGGTGTGAACTTGTATCCGGACCCCTCGTAAAACTTGTTCTGAAATTCAACCCTGAAAACAAACACATAAAACACGTAAAACTTTCATCTGATCTGCATCTGTATCGCTTTGTGCTGTTCTTTTAATGGTTGAGCATGCTTTGTGTGCAGATCAAACTTTTATTACTGTTTTATTACTGTGTGTTACATTCATGATGTGGTAAAACACTATTAATACTAAACTTGGACACAAATCAAGTACAGGGACATTTGACTTTTCAGCCAGATACGGAATATCTCAACTTTAATAGATTAAATATAGACAGACAAACATGCCGTGTCAAAGGTCACAAACAAGTCAAATACCTTCACTAACATGCAGCTTACGATGATCAAGGTGCAAGGTTGCTATATTTATGCTAACACTTACTGATTCTTCAATGTTAAAGTGTGTCCTCGTGCTATTTTTAAAGCCTTTTTAAAAAGTTTGCATCCATTTAAGGCCCAAAAACACTCATTTTCTGATTGCTCATTTAAGATAGCCCTACTATCCTGATTGGTCAGATGGCCCTACTTTCATCTGACTGATCAGGTAAGATATCCTTACTTTTTTTGATTGATCAGATGGGCTTACTTTGATCGGATCGCTCAGGTAACATAGCCCTACTCTGCTCTGATTGGTCAGATGGATTTACTTTGATCTGATCTCTCAGGTAACATAGCCCTACTCTGCTCTGATTGGTCAGATGGATTTACTTTGATCTGATATCTCAGGTAACATAGCACTACTGTGCTCTGATTGGTCAGATGGATTTACTTTGATCTGATCTCTCATGTAACATAGCACCCTACTCTGCTCTGATTGGTCAGATGGAATTACTTTGATCGGATCGCTCAGGTAACATAGCCCTACTCTGCTCTGATTGGTCAGATGGACTTGCTTTGATCTGATTAGTCAAGTAAGACAGTGCTGCCCTGCTCTGATTGGTCAGGTATACTTACTTTGATGTGAGAGCTCAGGTAACATAGCCCTACTCTGCTTTGATTGGTCAAATAGCCCTACTTTGATCTGACTGGTCAGGTAAGATATCCTTACTCTGTTTTGATTGGTCAAATAGATTTACTTGGATCTGATTGCTTATTTAGGATACACTTACTCTGCTCTCATTGGTAAGATGGATTGCTTTAATCTGATTAATCAGGTAATATACCCCTACTCTCTTTTGATTGGTCAGATCGCCTTACTTTGATCTGACTGGTCAGATAGGATATCCTTACACTGTTTTGATTCGTCAGATGGACTTACTGATCTGATTTATTAGGTGAGATAGATGTTCTCTGTTCTGTTTGGTCGGATGGACTTGCTTTGATCCAATTAGTCAGGTGAGATATCCTTACTCTGCTTTGATTGGTCAGAGAGATTTACTAAGATCTGATTGGTCAGTTAAGATAGCCCAACTCTGCCTTGATTGGTCAGATTGACTTTCTTTGATCCAATTAGTCAGGTAAGATGTCCTTACTCTGCTTTGATTGGTCAGATAGGTTTTCTTAGATCTGATTGTTCAGGTAAGATAGCCCTACTCTGCTCTGATTGGTCAGATGGGCTTACTTTGATCTGCCAAATAATATATCCTTGCTTTGCTCTGATTAGTCAAATTTCCCTACAGTGATCTTACAGGTAGTATTTCTTTACTCTGTTTTAATTGGTCAGGTAAGAAAGCCCCACTCTGCTCTGTTTGGCCAGATGGCCGCACTTTAATCTGATTGGTCAGGTTAGTTAAAATAGCCCAACTATGCTCTGCTCAGATTGCCCTACTTTACTCTGACTGGTCAGGTAAGATATCCTTACTCTTGTTTTGATTGGTCAGATGGAGTTACTTAAATCTGATTTATCAGGTAAAATAATCCTACTCTGCTCTGATTGGCCAGATGGAATTACTTTGATCTGACTGGTCAGGTAAAATAGTCCTACTCTGCTCAGATTGGCCAGATGGAATTACTTTGATCTGACTGGTCAGGTAAAATAGTCCTACTCTGCTCAGATTGGTCCAATAGACTTACTTTAATCTGATTTGTTCAGGTAAACTAGCCCCACTCTGCTCTGGTTTGTCAGATGGACTTACTTTAATTTGATTGGTTAGGCAAGACAGCCCTACTCTGTTCTAACTGGCAGATGGCTCTATTATGCTTCATTACACGCTGCATAAGACATCAAACGAGAACAGATGCACCGTTAAATGAAGTCTCATACTAGTTGTTCATATACCATGTGTTAGGTCTTACCAGTGTAGTCGTAAAGCATGCAGAAATGCAGACAGGCCCTCCATTACCAGAAGAACAGTGACGGTGAGAACGGCGAAAGCAGCAAAGAGCAGCGCCAGCATGAGTGAGCCCAAACCGAAGGAAAGTTTCAAACCCGCCTGAAGCACCATCCGCCAAAGAACCTCCGACAGCTCTGAAAACAGAACAACACACACTTTGATTTTACTTTTCAATTTACTCCAGTGTCTTTTTTAAGAGACAGTTCAAATAAAAGGAATATTTGGTCAATGCACTGTAAAAAATGCTGGGTTCCACACAATTCCTTTAATGATTAAGATAACTTTTACAAATTGAAGTGGATTGAACATGAAACAAGCAAAGATGCAGTAGGAGATTGTCTTCAGAAACATTTTTTGTAGTGCTGGTTGAAAGTCTCTTCACAGTCCAATAGTAATGATTACAGTAAATGATCTAAATGTGTTTATATGTATTTTTATATTCTAGGTAAAGCATAAAACTAAAAAATGTTCATCCAATTAAATAGAGTCGGACCGAGATCTCCCATAATTCCGATAAGCAGCTCAGACTGTCCGTCAGCAAATGTAGATTCGGACTTCTGCGAATCTGTTCACGCAGATCCACCATTCACTCGTGCCTGTCTGCATAAGCGGCCGCGCGGTCACGAGACAGACCGGGAGAAATCAAATGCTGAATTGAAACTTTTAAAAACCTGAATCCATATTGGAGTTCCTTTAGCACACTGGAGGAAGAACGTCACCATGGCTGAAGTATTACTGTTAGAGAGGTAATGTTCTGTTTTAAACTATTTTAGTCAGGCTAAGCTTATGTTAGACTGTGTTGTTATGAATGACTTATATGCACAGGCGTGTTGTTCAGCCACTGAAATCTCCCGGTGGAAGATTGATGTGATTATTTTCAGTTTCATAAGGTTCTTTGACAGCATCCATAATGTAGATTTTTATTTAGTTTAACAACAAAACATCAGTAAATAGCACTATTCCGCCTAACCTGCTTTATTGAGCTGAAGTTGCTTTTATATTCACATTGGGTCATTTTTGAACAATGATAGCCTTCCTAAACTGTTTATCATGCTACTCTGAATATTCGCTCTGAAATAGCATGTAAGTGTGGCTAAGTAATAAATGTAATTCCTGCACGGCACTGGCTAAACACTAACTAACTGGCGAATGACATGAGCTAGTGGGTTGTCTGTCTGCTGTTGTGACGCGGTGCGCACGCTCGCGATTTCAGGGGGTGTGGCTTTGAATCACAGTCCCTCCTCGCCGTCTAAAGATAATATGCTAAGCGGTTAGCATTTTGGCAGATCACCTACTGCACCTTTAAGTTCTTCCCCCAAAAACTCAAGAACAGCTCATTTTTTTAAGTAAGTAGATTGAACAAGCAGCACAATTTTTGTTGTTGAGGTGTATTTACTTAATTGATATCTATGTCAGATAGTGTTTCAGTCCAAGAGAGATTTATACGAAACCACTAGGTGTTTTTCAACCAAACATTTGACATTTTTTATGCATTTTAGCAGTTCATTTACTCAACATCTGCATTTTGGGGCTCTGAATCATAATCGTTATCATCTCTGTGGCTGTGCAAACCACAAAACTCTAATTTTTGTGTTTTCTATTTGTGTTTTCGTTGTGAGGATTTGCAACATATATGTGCTGTCCAACCGGCAAAGATGTTTTTTTTTATTTGCTTGTGGTTTTTCTATTTGCATGTGTTTTTATTTAATTGGAGTGCATTCAACTCTCTCGGAAACCATATTTTTGGGTGAACTGCCCCTTTAAACTGAAGTGTGACAGGACAAACCTGCATGAGCCAGGCTGAGTGCCCAAAGCCGCAGATACGAGGCTGTGTTGGAGATGCAGCCCAAGCAGTACTCGATAGTGTGAATGGCCTGATATACGAAAACATCCCCCATGCTTACCTTAAGAAAAACAACATTGATCTTATTGGTTGAACAGCATACAGGTAGTTCACATATGGACATTTGAAGAATTTGTATTTCAAGCTATAACAGGATCCCACTTTATATTAAGTGGCCTTAACACTATGAGTGGTACTTACACTGGAATTAATCATTTGTTACAGTATACTTATTGTGTAAATACATGTTATGATTGATTAAATACCTGCCTGTAATTACATCTGTAATTAATTTCTGTAAATACATCTTTATTTGCACTGTTGTCATCCCTTACACCACCCTTAAACCCACTCATACCACCATAACTGTCTCGACCCCACCTCAAGAGCACCACAAGTGTACTGCAATACATCATGAGCACAGTAAGTAAATTGTTTTGATGCAAGTACATAGTGGTTAAGGACACTTAATATAAAGTGGGACCCATACCAGTATTCAGAGTGTTTCAATTAAGCTTTCATATAGCTAGAGCTTACCGTTTCATCTTTCTGATGACGCGCGAATGACGAACGTTTATCTGTACACTGCTGATCATCCAGACTGTTTCCAAAAACCTGCGTAAAGACCTAGTTAGTTACAATCCTTTTAACTATTTTTCATTTTATTTATATTGTCATATGTGGCCAATGAATGCACAGTAGAAAAGTTTCCCTGTACAGTTAAATTCTTTCTTTAATTTCCACAACAGATTGCTATTAATATAGCACACAAAATGAAGTGCAATAATGCAAACTGTTGTGCAAACTACAAAATATAGTCATAATAAAATAATTTAATCTTTGAATTAAAAATTTTGAAATGATAAAATCTAAAGGCATAGTTTGCCCAAAAATGTAAATTCTGCAATCTCTCTTAATGATTTTATCTTCATATACATGTTATATTTCCAACTCAGGCTCATTCTGAGAATGTACCTCTATATACATTTCTGGAGACCCCAAAATACGTCCCAGGAGCTACGTTTTTTTGCAGTTGAGTTTTCGCGAATCCACGAGAGGCCTCTGTGTATGCCTTTTTATGATCTCAAATTTCTCTCGGGAGTGTTATTCGCGCCTGCTGTTCTCACGTAAACCCACCAGAGGCTGCTGTGACTGACTGAACGATCGACTGACCCACCCTCCTCTTTCCCTAAACCCAACCAATTTTAATGACTGACCTGGCGACCCACTTCCCTAAACCCAACCAACAATTGTCAATCCAGAAAAAGAAAAGCCCTCATCTGATTTTTTTTACCAAATTTTCAGATTTTACCACGTTCTCCCCCTGTTTGTACTTGTTTGTTTTATTTTTTTATCTTTTGTTGTCGTCTTACCTGCTTTCTGGAACCGTTCTTCAGCCCCCGTCGTCGTGGTCAACTTCTCTCTGCGTTTCAAGTCTGTCGACGTACATGGCAAGCTAACAAGACAAACTGGTCACAGCGGGAAAGCTGTCCATTCAACGGTAAGCGGTCAGCTGGTAAGCGCGAAAAGATGCCGCCCCGTAGCGTTCGTTAAAAAAATTAAATGTCATTATACATACCTCTGGCTACATAATTTGCGATCTCCAGAAATGTACAGAGAGTTGCGTTTTCAGAAAGAGCCTATGTTGTATATTTTAATTATTAAAGCTTATTTTGATATACTTGACATACTATTAAAGTTTTTAGTAGCTAATATATAGATTCTAATATTTTATAATATTATATATTTTTTTATTTTATTTGCTATAATCATTTCTATAATTTCTGTTAATGTTTTATTTCTATATTATGCATTAATTTTTATTTTATTTAAGGTTTTAGTAATTTAGCATTTTTCAATATCTATATTTTAATGTGTAATATTTATATAGTTTTTAATTTGAGTTTTAGTAATTTTTGCGTGTTAACGCCAAACCCCAAATACTTACCTCACTCACCAGCAAAGGTCCTCCTCTCCTGACAGTCCCAAGTTTTGATTTAGCCTACTACAAGTTCCAGAACCCCATGCTGAACTCTGATTAGCAGTACCTGAAAGCTATCTGGCATCAAATAAATACATGTGTTTCAATTACTTAGTGCAAAGTTTTGTTTTGCTTGTCCCCATTTATTGTGTTCCTCTGATGCTGCCTTGGATTGATTTCCTGGATTTTGGATTGTTAGCTGCCTGCCCTTTGAACTGTGCTCTATTACCGTCTGCTTTCTGCCTTCCCATGACCCACGCCTGTCTTTGGTTTACGAATGTCTGCTGCATGCCCTGACCCTAGCATGTATTTACATTTGTTCTTGCATATCTACAACAGATCAGTGGAAGTTTACCATCCTTTTACCATCCTGTATTATAAAAAGCTGCAAATGTATCATCAGCCTTCAGTTTTATCATTATTACATGTACACAATGTCCTCAAAAGTGGAAAATGGACACACACCATTGGTTTTCAAGTACTAGCTCATGCCGTTATTCATTCATTTTCTTGTCGGCTTAGTCCTTTTATTAATCCGGGGTCGCCACAGCGGAATGAACCGCCAACTTATCCAGCAAGTTTTTACGCAGCGGATGCCCTTCCAGCCGCAACCCATCTCTGGGAAACACACACACACTCATACACTACGAACAATTTAGCCTACCCAATTCACCTGTACCGCATGTCTTTGGACTGTGGGGGAAACCGGAGCACCCGGAGTGCTCATGCCATTAGACTACACATAATTTTTTTATAAACATTAATACCTTTTAGTTAAAATCCCTCTGTAAAAAAGCTACTGATATTGGTAAATTAGTCTCCCACCTGATGTCTGGTTTTCATACGGCTTCTGTAGATGAGAAAAGGTTTCACCAGCAGCAGTACAGGAACCATCAGCACAGCCGTCACAACCAAGCAGATCTGAACAGCTTTCTGGAGAGAATTACAACCTGTAATGCTGAGAACTTTGACTGTGAATGGCCAGGAGTTAAAAAAAAAAACATAAATCCAAACCTGTCCTCCATACAGAAGCTTGTGGTCAGGCTGGTAATCGAACAGCATCATGCTGATGAAGAGCAGCAGAATACTGGGAGCCATTTCAGAGCTAAGGCTGACGCTCCACTTGTAGAGGATGAGGAAGATCAGATATCCAAAGAGACACAGCATGAAGACAAGCTGAGGGACAAACTGAAGCAAAATGTCCTGGAACTTTCGGAAATGTCTGTTAAAAGGAAATGGAAAAGATGATTTTAAAGGGATAGTTCAGTGGATGCCCTTCCAGCCGCAACCTGGTACTGGGAACACCCATACACTCTCATATTCACACACACTCATTCACTACGGCCAATTTAGTTCATCCAATTCACCTATGGCTCACGTCTTTGGACTGTAAGTGAAATCAGAGCACCCGGTGGAAACCCACGCCAACATGGGGAGAACATACAAACTCCACACAGAAATGCCAATTGACCCAGCTGGGACTCGAACGAGCAACCTTCTTGCTGTGAGGCGCCAGTGCTAACCACTGAGCCACCGACTGTCCCAACAGGAGTTATTCATTATATTAGAAACACCGTTTCTGAATGAACTCAAATGACTTTTCTGTAGTCATGAATTTTCTTCTTTGACTAATCATTACTTTTGTTTTGATATATAAGAAGAAATCATTATTTCATGATTTTTGTATATGCAGCATTTGTTATTTGGGATTGTCTAAGGGCCTACTCACACTATGCCATCTGTACCGTGCCCAGGCCCGTTTCCCGGATCATTTGAGAAGTGTGAGTGCGCTGAATCGCGCTCAAGCACGGTTCACTTGGCCGGCCCTGGCCCCGTTGGAAGAGGTGTGCCTGAGCGCGGATCACTTGGGCTTTGGCGCGGTACACTTGTGTGTGAGTGCAAAACGCGCCAAAGCCCGAAACTGAAAGCGAGACGTGACTTTTAAGGGCCTGTTTTATATGGATTTATTAATCATTCTTACTGTTTAGTGATCGCAAATCACTGAACGCAAAGTGATCTGCCGTAGTTTATTGAAGACGCAAACCCCTCACTGCACGACAGCTGCGCGCCTTCAGCAGACCTCTTCATTCCTGCAGCACGAGAGCTTTAGGATTGTTTATGAGCGCCAAAAGTGGCGGATCTGTCCATTAAAATATCTGACTGCGTGTCACCGCATCCCTAAGGACTGTTTGGCGAAATATTTGACTGCATGTCACTACATAACAAACGACTGAAAGGATATAACTAGAGAAATCTCCACTGTGCTACTGGGTGAGAGCGTATGGCAAGCCGTTTTAGCATTTAAACCTTGTTCTGACTCCATAAATATATTTAGATATATCTCTAATTGTATTTTGACTAGTCATAATTATAATTCGACTAGTCAGATTGGAAATATCTGCAAATATATTATGACTGACTAGTCATATTCCTCTATTGACTTCCATTGAAAAATATTTGCAGATATCTCTAAGTTTTGACTAGTCACAATTGTAATTAGAGATATCTCCAAATGAATTTTGACTAGTCAAAAATCCAATTCAAGATATCTACAACTGTAATTCGACTATTAATAAATTAATTAGAGATATCTTCAAAAATATTTGTAAATATCTCTAAATATGACGAATTAAAGATATCTCCAAATGTATTATGACTAGTAAAAACTCAGTTAGAGATATCTCTAATTACAATTGTGACTAGTCAAAACTCATTTAGAGATATCTGCAAATATTTTTCAATGGAAGTTTATGGAGGAATATGACTAGTCATAATTTATTTGCAGATATCTCCAATCTGATTTCGTACTAGTACAATAGTAATTGCAGATATCTCTAATTGTTATTCTGACTAGTCGAATTATAATTAGGACTAGTCAAAATATAATTAGAGATATCTCTAAATATATTTATGGAGTCAGAACAAAGATTTAAATGCTAAAAAGGCTTGCCATAGAGAGCGCTTCTCACTGAAAAGAGCAGCAGCGATGACGTAAGCGTGCCGAGGCCCGATATGGTGTGAGCGCGGGTCGTCGGGGGAGACGGGAGGGGGGACAAGCGTGCTTTGGCCCGGTTCGAGGCAACTGTACCTAGTGTGAGTACGGCCTTATAAAAATACTTACAGAAAGTTGACCAAACTCAGGGTCACTCCAAACAGCATATGAGCCACACCCAAGATGACAGACATTTTCATCTTAAAGGAGTTGAGAAAGGACAGCTTATTTGATGCTATATTCCAAATCTAAAATCAAAATGAAAGGAAAAAGGGGTATGTTATGATGCATTTAGGCGTAATGAATAATGTTATAATGTTTTAACAGCCAAGGTTTACACAAACTTAAATATGAAAGCTAACAGTCTGCTAAAACAAAACCTCACAATATTCATTCATTCATTTTCTTCTTGGCTTAGTCCCTTTATTAATCAGGGGTCGCCACAGCGGAATCAACCGCCAACTTATCCAGCATATGTTTCAGGCAGCGGATGGGCTTCCAGCTGCAACCCATCACTGCGAAACACCCACACGCTCTCATTCACACACATACACTACCCAATTCCCCTGTATCGCATGTCTTTGGACTGTGGGGAAAACCCACACAAACGCAGGGAGAACATGCAAACTCCACACATAAATGCCAACTGATCCAGCAGAGGCTCGAACCAGCGATCTTGCTGTGAGACGACAGCACTACCTACTGCGCCACCGCGTCACCCACCTCACAATATTATTATTGAAATTCATTAATTTTCTTGTCGGCTTAGACCCTTTATTAATCCGGGGTCGCCACAGCGGAATGAACCACCAACTTATCCAGCAGGTTTTTACGCAGCAGATGCCCTTCCAGCCGCAACCCATCTCTGGGAAACAAACATTCACACGGGCGTCAGCGTCAACACTTCCCATTCGCTTTGAATGGGTGTAGTCAGGCATTGCCGAACTGCATTGTGGATCCGTCGGTGCCGCTTCAAAGGCATTGAGAAGTTAGGACTAGCTCAACATTTCAAGCACAGACAGAAGCATCAGCCAATCAGATCGCTGTATGCAAATACACCAGCTAGACAGTGGCCTATTGCTGACTGAATTTCATTGGCTGACGCTGCTATGACGATCACGTCAGCCCCAACTTCAGACACGCCTTCAGTCAAGCGTTGACGTTGAGGCCCCGTGTGAGTGGGGCGATAGAGTTTTGAATTTGCCGCTGTGCTGACACAGGCATTTCTCACTCCACCCTTTTTGAAAAGAGGGCGGGAACACAAGCTTATTTGAATTTAAAGCGACAGTGACTCAAACAGCACAATTTGGGCCAAAGAGTTATAAAAAATGATTTGTGCGGTGTTTTGAGATTAAACTTCACATACACACACTAGGGACATCAGAGAGTTGTTTTACGTTTTATTAAAAGGGACAAAATAGGTATTTAACACAATTTTGGAAAAACTTTCTGATCCTATTCATATGCTGACTACTATATTTATCTAATTCTAAACATAAATTACGTCAAAAGTAAAAGAGAAAAAAGTGTAACCAAGTATTGGCCTAAAATGTTTGTATGCACTAACCGGGTCAATTCCAAACACATACGGATGACCAGAAAAAACTCCAGGCACAAACGGGTTCAGCTGAAGATGGTGATGATCGTGCAGTGTTTCATTTCTAAGATACAAGGAAAAAACTGATTAAAATGGAATATAGACCACTTTAAATCTGAAAGTGTCCATCTTACATACGTACTGCCAAGACCCGTGAGGGTGAAACATGGGCCGAACACACCAGGAAGAACCGAAAATGTTGAAGGACTTGGAGAA
Organism: Danio rerio; assembly: GCF_052040795.2. NCBI lineage: Eukaryota > Metazoa > Chordata > Actinopteri > Cypriniformes > Danionidae > Danio > Danio rerio. The sequence continues at coordinate 36,750,410 of NC_141044.1, forward strand.
GCAGTCGTTATAAATGAGCCCAGTGTATATGGAAAACAATCCCATGAGCAAAATAATGAAACGCCCACCGACCAGGACATCTGTAAGCTGAGAGGGAAAAGAAATGAATGAAAAAATAAGCCAAAATACGCTTTTGAGACTCTAAGCAGGGTTAAAATTGGCATGTCGATGCAAATAAACACTGTTGCCGATGCCATGCAATACCTCGTTTTTCCATTTTCTTATATAGTCGGCCTGTGTGATGAGCCAGACAGAAAACAGTGCCATGAGCAGACCGTGACCACAGTCTCCAAACATCACCGCAAACAAGAAGGGGAAGGTTATGATAGTGTATGGAGCTGAGGAAATACAGTAAATGCATGATTACATAGTAATAAGTTTACTTCATTATATATGTAATATTTTAATGTTGTGTGCGTGGTGTGTGCAATATGCAATATACTCTGTAAAAAATGCAGGGTTTCCACAAAATTCCTTCATGTTGTCCAAAAGTAAATCAGTTAGGCTACCTTAATCGCTTTTACTAATTTAAGTGGATTGAACATAAAGCAATTAGGTTGTCCCTCACAAAAAACTGAAGAATTGTGTTAGTTGAACTCAATAATAAGTAGTTTAAACAAGCAGCAGATATATTTTAGGAGTGTATAAAACAGTAATAAAACAAATCCAATACTATTTAATGTAATATATTATATAAATAAATGTATTTAATTCTTTATTGCTCACTCTCACATATAAGTGTGTGTGTGTGTGTGTGTATGTGTATGTATGTGTGTGTGTTTGTGGCAATAAACCATTATAAAACAGAAAATAATAGTCGAAAAAATCCAGAGAAACTGGAATTGTTTTGATGTTTTCCTAATCTGTATAAATATTTTATTTAATTATTTATATTTATTTATTTATTTATTTATTTAGAATTAAATTTATTTTATTTTTTTATTTCTGTTTATTTATTTTTTAAATAAAATTTATTGAATTTTTATTTATTTATTTTATTTGTATTTATTTGTATTCATTTATTCATTCATTCATTCATTTTCTTGTCAGCTTAGTCCCATTATTAAGCCGGGGTCGCCACAGCAGAATGAACCGCCAACTTATCCAGCACGTTTTTACACAGTGGATGCCCTTCCAGCCGCAACCCATCTCTGGGAAATATCCACACACTCATTCACACACACACATACACTACGGACAATTTAGCCTACCCAATTCACCTGTACCACGTCATTGAACTGTGGTGGAAACCGGAGCACCTGGAGATACCCACGCAAACACAGGGAGAACATGCAAACTCCACACAGAAACGCCAACTGGCTCGATCCAGCGACCTTCTTGCTGTGAGGCGACGGCACTACCTTCTGCACCACTGCTTCGCCCTATTACTTTATTTTAATTTTTAATTCAATTTATTATTCTTATTTTATTTATTTTTTAATTTTTTTTATAAATTTTTTTTATTATATTTGTCATTTTTGTTTTCATTTAAAAAAACATTAACATTTTTTTTATTTATTTATATATAAGAATGAATGTATGTATGATACAGTAATGATATAGAAGACTACAGCGCTCCAACCAATCACCTGGGTTGATCTCCTGATAGGATACGAACCATCAATAATAGCCTGGAATACTTCAGTAAATAATTTTTATTTTATTATTTACTTATATATATATATATATATATGTATTTTTAATTTAATTTATTTTTATTTTATAAATTTATTATATATATAAAGCAGACTCCTAATTGATTTAATTTTTCTTCGATATGATTACAGTAAATAACAATTGACTAGATATTTTTCAAGACACTTCTATACAGCTTAAATTGACATTTAAAGGCTTAACTAGGTTAATTAGGTTAACTAGGCAGGTTAGGTTAATTTGGCAAGTATAACAATGGTTTGTTCTGTCGACTATCGAAAAAAAACAAAGCTTAAAGGGGCTAATAATTTTGACCTCAAAATGGCTTTTAAAAAATTAAAAACTGCTTTTATTTTAGCCGAAATAAAACAAATTAGACTTTCTCCAGAAGAAACAATATTATCAGGCATACTTTGAAAATGTCCTTGCTCTGTTAAACATCATTTGGGAAATATTTAAAAAAGAAAAAAAATCAAAGGGGGGCTAATAATTCTGACTTCAACTGTATATCTCAAACAGAAGAATGAATGTATGTGATGCAGTAGTGATATAGAAGACCACAGTGCTCCAGCCAATCACCTGGGTTAATCTCCTGATAGGTTCCGACCCCATAGGCATCAATAATAGCCTGGAATCCTTCAGTAAATGAGTTGGTTCTGTTGAAAGTAGGAGGAGTCTGCTTGGTTTGAATGCGATTCAGAACTGGAGTCACACTGGAACCACTTTGCTCCTAAAAGAAAAATCCAGCAAACATGAGAAACCTGCATGATATGAGGAAATAATAAATCCAAACTGATCACATTACAGGGATAGTTCACCAAAATAATCATAAATTACTCACCTTCACTAGTTACAAACCTTTTTGAGTTTCATTCATCTGAAACCTGTAACCATTGACTTCTACTCTGTTTTTCCTATGGACGTCAATGGTTACAGGTTCAGCTTTCTTCAAAATATCTGCTTTAGTGTTCAGAAGAAAAAAACTCAAAAAGGTTTATAACCACTTGTGTGAGTAAATAGTGATGGGCACATTGTTCAGAATTGAAATAACGCCATTAATGTGTTTAGATGCCTGAATACTTTGATTAAAATCTGCGTATGCCACTTATGTTAATATGCTAAGCTTACTGCAATTCAAAGCTTAATCAGATTTTTAATATTGAATTATTGCATTTACAGTTGAAGTCAAATTTCCCAAATTATGTTTAACAGAGCAAAAAAAAAATCACAGTATTTTTCACAGTAAATTAAAAGCACTTTTACATTTTTTAAAAACCATTTAAAGGTCAGTATTATTTAGGGGGGATTGACCACCCCGGCTGGGCCAGTTGGCGTTTCTGTGTGGAGTTTTGTGTGGAGTTTGCATGTTCTCCCCGTGTTGGCGTGGGTTTCCTCCGGTGGCTCTGGTTTCCCCCACAGTCCAAAGGCATGCGCTATAGGTGAATTGGATGAATTAAAGTTGCCGTAGTGTATGAGTGTGTGTGTGAATGAGAGTGTGTATGGGTGTTTCCCAGTGCTGGGTTGCGGCTGGAAGGGCACTCGCTGTGTAAAACATATACCAGAATAGCTGACGGTTCATTTTGCTGTGGCGAACCCTGATAAATAAGGGAATAAGTCAAAGAAAAAATTCATGAATAATAATTCATTCATTTTCTTGTCGGCTTAGTCCCTTTATTAATTTGTTGTCGCCACAGCGGAATGAACCACCAACTTATCCAGCAAGTTTTTACGCAGCGGATGCCATTCCAGCTGCAACCCATCTCTGGGAAACATCCACACACACACTCATACACTACGGACAATTTAGCCTACCCAGTTCACCTGTACCGCATGTCTTTGGACTGTGGGGGAAACCGGAGCACCCTGAGGAAACCCACGCGAACGCAGGGAGAACATGCAAACTCCACACAGAAACGCCAACTGAGCTGAGGCTCGAACCAGCGACCTTCTTGCTGTGAGGCGACAGCACTACCTACTGCGCCACTGCTTCGCCTCTAATGAATAATAAATAAGATGTAATTTAAATAAATACTGAAGCATGTATTACACAAACTAACATTACCAAAAAAATTGATCCCCCCAACCATCAATGTATAATTTTCCCCCTGCACACTAATCGTATACAAATACACGTACTGATCCCTTAATGAGTGCGTTTTGAACTACAGTGAGATCTGACACCGGACACCAGATCTCTGCAACGATCAGCTTCTGTGTGATGTCTATGTTGCAGAGATTGAGTGTGTAGTAAATGGCCTTCATCTTCTTGACTTTACTGCCCCACTCCTGCACGTGCTCCGCCGCTCGGCTCAAAACTCCAGCACGATACTCTTCTGTTCTTCTCAGGACCTTCAGGAGAAACACAAACATTCACAACATTTATCTTTGAAGGTTGCTTCCCGATAAAATATGAAAAATATCGATTTGACTGACCAGTCGGAGATCTTCCATTCGTGTCATTATGCTGTTGCTCATCTCCTTGCGTTCGTATAAAGTTTTGGGGCACGAGTACAAGCTGGCACGAAACCTGTTTGTCAAAGGATTTTACAGAATGTAAATCTAAACATCAAGCTAATGCAAATATACTGTACTAAAATTACAGCCATTAATAAATATACATGTTACACTACAACTGGGTCGTTCTAAAAATACGATTGTGATTGGGATTAAAATATTATTTAAAATACTCCACATGAATATACAGTTGAAGTCATAATTATTAGCCCCCATGAATATTTTTTTCCCCCAATTTCAGTTTAACGGAAATAATTTTTTTCACTCATTTCTCAACATAATAGTTTTAATAACTCATTTCTACTTTTATCTTTGCCATGATGACAGCACACAATATTTTACCAGATATTTTACTATATAATAGTATTCAGCTTAAAGTGACATTTAAAGGCTTAACTAGGTAAATTAGGCAGGTTAGGGGAATTAGGCAAGGTATTGTATAACGATGGTTTGTTCTGTAAACTATCAAACTAAAATATTGCTTAAGGGGGCTAATAATATAGATTATAAAATTATTTTAAAAATTTAAAACTGCTTTTATTCTAGCCGAAATAAAACAAATAAGACTTTCTCTAGAAGAAACAATATTATTGGAAATACTGTGAAAATATCTTGTTCTGTAGATAAAGAAACAGTCAACTAAACCAAATAAGACAACGTTTAATGTTTTGCATGTTTTTAATTTAACCCATACAAGTGAAAAAAGTACTTTCCAGGTACTTTCAGAGTAAGAAGAGGGTGGCAATATGTCCAAGTACTTATTTTCTAATAATCTTGAAAGAACTGCTATGAAGTTAATTAAAAAGTGTCAGTTATATTTTTGTATAGTTTTATTTTTTATGCAATCAAATACAACACAATAAATAACATAATACAAAAATAAAACACCAAAAACTAATAAAACTGTATTTAAATACCATTCGCTTTAGAAGGAGAAAATTGCATTGCAATAAATAAAATAAGAGAAATATAGAAATAAAAACTTTACCACCCTCAGATTTATTGAAAGAAAAATAAATTGAGATTAATGAAAAAAACATTAATAAAAAAATCAACAGAGTCTCTCACCCTTCACAAACTTTTCTGATCTTTTCTCGCACATGATCTCCTTGGACAAATATAATGAACGCATCTTTCTTCACAGCTCCCCGCTGTTTAAAATAAACACATTTTTAAACTACATTAGACTGTAATTTTTATTAACAATAGATATTTACAGATATTGACTTAAAAGTCTGCCTGAAAGTTTTGATTAAACTGTTTAACCCACTTATTTGAGTCTCAATATATTTTTTTTTTACCTATTAGTGTGCAATGTAAAATAAAACGTTAAAAATAGACTATTTAATTGAGTACGTATCATGACTTTAAATATTGCTGTTTATTAAATAAAAGAAATTGCCTTATTTATTCTAAATTATTCATCCTTTTGCATTAAAATTATGTTTAAGGTATTCTTTAATCAAAATAATTTTCCCTCCTTTTTAACATCTCTCTCTGATTGGTGTTTACTGGTACAAGGGGCGGGACATGTCAGTCATTCAATTCACAACAGACAATCAAGTCCCACACCTTGTACCAGTAAACACCAATCAGAAAAGAGATGTTAAAAGGGAATTTAATTAAAGAAAACCTTCAAATATGTAATGCACCAGGATGAATAATTTTAATATAAATAATGCAAAATGAATTTAAAAAAGAAATAAGAATTGTAGATTTATTTTATGGTAAATACAAAGTAAGAGTAGGATGCTCTTACCACTGCTTCAAGTTCTTCTGTGGTCTGTATCTCTGCATGCCGAAGGACAAAATTGCCATGAAAAAGTCGCCAGAGAACCTTTTCAAAGGCAGGAAATCTTTCTTGTTTGATAACACCTGCAATAAAGCTTAAAACATGTACAGACATGACATTAATTTTAAAAGCTTAGTTCACCCAAAAATAAAAACTCAGTCAATTAGGTTAATTAGGATGGTGTCGCTAAGCAAGTTAGGTTAATTAGGCAAGCCATTGGACAACAGTTGTTTATTTCATCAGTCAATATATATATATCAGTATATATATATATATATATATATATATATATATATATATATATATATATATATATATATATATATATATATATATATATATATATATATATATATATCAGTTTTTATTTAATTATTTAATTTATTTTTATTCAAGCCAAACTAAATGAAATAAGACTTTCTCCATAAGACATACATAAAAGAAAATAATGTTAAACATCACTTGTGAAATAATTATTTCATTTATTCATTCATTTGTTCTAACTATATACCGTTGACATCAAAATGATTTGTTATAAAAGGGATGCTGCAAAATATTTTCTAGCTGGTAGATTCTCATTCTAGGATGCAAGCAGAATGTAAGAGATACCCTAGATGTAGAGGCCCAGAGGTGCTGGAGCTGCTGTTTCTGCGGCTGGTAATGAATGATGAAATGGTCATCGACACCGAGTCATAAGACGAAGCCTCAGAGAAGGTCAGCAGAGACTCGGCCTAAATAACAAGCAATTGTAAATTCATACCCTTGTGATCACATAAAAAAATCATATGGGTTTGTAATGGCACATTATATATTAATAGAGTCAATAAATATTCAGACAGTTAATATATACACTACTGGTCAACAGTTTGGGGTCAGTAGAATTTTTAAAAGTTTTAAAAATGTTAATGCGCTATAAAATAACTGTTCAAAGGTAGTTTATAATTTAATTATTTATTCCAGTGATTTAATGATGAACTTTCAGCTTCATTACTCCAGTCACATGCTCCTTCAGAAATATTAATTAATATTATTATTATTATTATTATTATTATTATTATTATTATTATTAATGGTAATAGTAATAAAAGCCTTAATGGCTGAAGTAATAATTTCATTTCAAACAATATACAATAAGTAGTACAGAAATGTTTAATAAATAAGTATTTAACATTTTTTTTTTTTACATTTAATAAATGCCACCTTGATGAACAGAATAACTTTAACATAAATTATTATTAATAGTGAAAAAACTGACTCCAAACTTTTGACCAGTAATGTATATTGTAAATAAAACCTTTAATTATTAAGTTAGAAAGTTTAACTACTAAAATCATTTAAACCAAAATTAAGATTAAAAAAAATGAATACAATATATAATTACATTATACATTTTTGAGTAATTATTAAAGGGGACCTATTATGCAAAAATCACTTTTATAAGGGGTTTAAACACAGTTGTTTAAAAGTTTAACTTAATTAAATTTTTTTTTACTTTTTATAATTACACTTGATAAAAACAGTCTGCAGAAACTCATTGATTGACATTCTCCCTTTGTACATGTCATCAGAGTGAGAAAGCCCCGTGATGCACCTTAGCAAAGAATGTTATTCTTGTTTTTAAATCTGACACATAGGCATTTGTAGCTCCGCCCTCTTTTAAAAACAGCAAAATCTCATTTGAATTTAAAGCAACAGTCACCAAAATGGCACAATTACATCAAAGCTTAAAAGGGTCAGTTTCAAAGAGTTATAAAACATTATTTGTGGGATATTTTGAGCTGAAACTTCACATACAAACTTTAAGGACATCTGAGACTTCTTTTACATCTTGTGGAAAGGGGCATAATAGGTTTCCTTTAAAACAACCAACTAAACATGCCGAGAAATAAAATAAATTTTTACCTCTTCAAAGAAGTCTTCGGTCATCCTCAGCAGAGAGTCAATGTCCATCAGCTCGATCAGGTTCTGTCTGAGTGTGTCATGATTATGGTTGATTTCTCGCAGCTCCTGCTCCAACTTCTCAAATGTAGACTAAAGTTGTAATTAAAGGGAAACATTACATCACAATAACATACTGAATGTCTCGCTGTGTATCAAACTGTGTTAAAACAGGGAACTGTAAGAGCAAAAGGGCTTGGCCATTCATGATCAAGTATTTTATATTAGAGAGCTGCAAAGGGAAGAAAAGAAGCGAACAGATTCCTGAGGTACCCCATATACCAGGGGTCACCAATCTCGGTCCTGGAGGGCCGGTGTCCCTGCAGGGTTTAGCTCCAACTTGCCTCAACACAGCTGCCTGGATGTTTTAAGTATACCTAGTAAGACCTTGATTAGCTTGTTCAGGTGTGTTTGATTAGGGTTGAAGCTAAAATCTGTAGGGCACCGGCCCTCCAGGAACAAGTTTGGTGACCACTGCCATATACTGTATATTGTTTGCTTCAAATCAAATGTTTTAATTCTCCAATTCTCCTCATAGCTTGTTGGTTTGGTACCATAATTTTTTTTTTTTGAATCCCTATTGGAAGAATGAATTGAAAAATATCTTACAGAATCAGTGCTGCTGACAAGCGGGCAAAAGCGGAGCTAACACACACACACACACTATTTGAAACAATATAAATGCAAAATTAAAAGTGATGTTTTACCTCTAGCTCCAGCACGTCTCTAGCACATGGAACCATCTCCTTCTCCTTTGTTGCAGTAATTACAATGTTAGATTTCACCATCTCCTTCTCAAGATACCCTGAATGATGTACAGTTTCAAGACAAAACAGTCGGACGATTATAGTAAAGGTTCATGTCATAAAATAAAAGTGTAATCAAAGTTTTATTGCTACATCACAACTACATAGAAATATTTGCAATATTAAAACTTATATATGACAATATTAAGCATTTCCAACATGAAAAATACTATAGTAGTTTAGTAAAAAAAAAAGGTTCATGAATTAAAAGTGTAATCAAAGTTTTACGGCTAGATCACCTTAATAATAAGAGACTTTGCAATATTTAAATGTATAATATCAAAATTAACTATTTCCAATATGAAAAAAATATATAGTAATTTATGGTAAATATAGAGTTTTTGAACCATACTATTGTACAGTACTTGTATTATTTTGCTGTGGTAATTCTGCAGTTGCTGTGATAACAAGAGCTCTAGTAATATAAGCAAATACTGTACTAGATTTTCTACAAATAGGTATATATACTACAATATACCACACTGTGATAAAAAACTAAAGCATCCTGCAGTATTTATTTATTATCAGTTCATGACATTAAACTGATGACAAATTAGAGCGGTTAAAATAGAATTGTGCATCAGAAAAAAACCTTACTCAAAATCCTCTCCATTTGTTCACATTTCTTCACCTCCTTCACAAATCGCCTCTGAAATGCTGTCGCACAAGGATTCAGCTAGAAGATCATATGAAAACAAATGAGTGTGGGTTGTGCCTTAATATTAACGAGAAACAAAATCAAAGTATTATTGTTAAGAAGGAATATTATTAGCAAAACGTTTTTTATGTAAAACCACTAACTAAATATCATTCTTTCTTCCGCCAGAAAAATAGTTCCTGACCAAGTCTTTAGCTAAAACAGCGCGAGTTTTTAACTGTCGTTTAACAATGTAAATCGATCATAGTTTCAGAATCCTACCTAAACACAAAAAAAAAATTAATAAATTATAATTATTTATCTCTCTAAATGAATGGTACACTTACTCACACGATGAAGAACGGCACGCGGGCTCGAAAAAATTATAAAAATAATAATACGCCAGCAGGGGTCACTTATTCATCTAAATGTAGGCTACATAACTTTTCATCTCATTCTGCTGTGTTAATATTGATTAATTCGTTCAGCCTGTGTTGTGAAATCAAATTCTGTGTCAGCTAGGTTCAACATGAACTTAAAACCTCGTACTGTATAAAAATAATAAATAAGGAATTGACTGTGAGGCCCAATAAAACATGTAGGCTATTTAAAATGGAAAGTCTAAATAATTTGAACCTTCACATACCCAAATTCAAAGCCTTTCAATAATAAAAATATACTCCATCACAGATGTTCTAATTGTTTGGTAATGATTTTAATGGGATCCATGTTTTTTTTCCAGCAAGGATCAGATTGTGGAGTTCCTTACTTTAAACATTTTAAACATCAAATTCATATTCTCTTCCAAATATCTGTATTTTCTTAGAAAATATATTTGACAGATATATTTCAAATGCTTTTAAAGTATATTATCAAAATAAAAAAAGGAAAATATATTAAATAAACTTTAACAATAAATAAACTTTACAATACATTTTAGCAAATATACAAATATAATATTATATAGGCCTATAATATATATTTCATAGCTATTCTATATTATATATAGGTAAAGTCAGAATTATTAGCTCCCCTGTTTATTTTTTTCCCAAATTTCTGTTTCACGGAGAGAGGATTTTTTTCAGCACATCTCTAATAACTCATTTCTAATAACTGATTTATTTTATCTTTGCCATGATGGCAGTAAATAATATTTTACTAGATATTTTTCAAGACACTTATACAGCTTAAAGTGATATTTAAAGGATTAACTAAGTTAATTAGGTTAGCAGGTTAGGGTAATTAGGCAAGTTATTGTGGTTTGTTCTGTAGACAGTGAAAAAAATTAAACGGGCTTATTATTTTGACCTTAAAATGTTTTGTTTTTTTAATTGCTTTTATTCTAGCCAAAATAAAACAAATAAGACTTTCTCCAGAAGAAAAAATATTATCAGACATACTGTGAAAATTTCCTTGCTCTGTTAAACATCATTTGGGAAATATTTAAAAATGAAAAAATAAATAAATAAATCAAAGGGGGGCTAATAATTCTGACTTCAACTGTATATCCATGTAGCTTAAAGCAGACTATATTTAAAAAAATCCATACAGTTTTGTAGACAATCTGACAAATAAATCTTTCATCACAACATTAAAAATAAACAGTAGCTATTGACACAACTGAAGGCCTAACAATGCTCAAACACATTTTCAGCAGTCATTTTGTTCAGCAACTTGTCGTCACAGATGCAGAATAAATAACATAAGCTATCATTACAGTAATAATCATATACAAGGAGTTCATATACTCACATCTTTAAACTGAACCAGTCCAAGATGTCCGAGTTCATTGATGCAGTTGTGGGCCGATTCAGTCTGAAGAAACAGCTGAACGAGGCACATCTCCTCACTACGAAATAAACAACTCATCATTAAAGGGTTTTGCTCACTGAATATTTTTTTTGTATAAATGGACACAGCTGAGCAATGAGCGTCTGGTTTGTGGTCTATTAAATGTCTGTGTGTCAGATCAATAGTGTACTTGTGTGTCCTCTGGATCAATATAGTATAGAGCAGCTGGAGCATCAGCAGCTCATTATGATCAACACAACTGGAGCACGAAATACAGGCTGATATATATAACAGACAAAAAATCTAATATATTCCAAAAGCCAACATTAAAAAAGGAGGAGGGGGGGGGGTGTTGTTTTATATTTAATTATGAGGTGTAAATACAGTACATTTAGTTATAGTTTAGTTTAAAATCTCATTTAATTTCAAGAGCCAGCCTGGTCACAATTGTGGTTCTTTTTCCAGTAAAAGTGCACATTTAGCAGTTATTACTCATTTTGTATTTAATTATAAGGTGTTATTATTGTACATAATTTAATTTAACTAATTTTTGCTTGATTAGATTGTTGGCTGGTGTCACAATGTGCATGTTTTACATGCACTGAACATTACTTTTTTATTTAAACTGTAAGCTCTCTGTTAAAAATGTTAATTTGAAAAAATGTCTGTTTTATAAATAACATTAAGAGATTAGTATTTTACATAAATTTGAAATAGGGGCGACACAGTGGCTCAGTGGGTAGCACTGTCACCTCAAAGCAAGTAGGTCGCTGGTTCGAGTCTCGGCTGGGTCACTTGGCATTTCTCTGTGGAGTTTGTATGTTCTCCCCATGTTGGCGTGGGTTTCCTCCGGGTGCCCCGGTTTCTCTCACAGTCCAAAGACATGCGCTATGGGTGAATTGGATGATCTAAATCATGTGGTACTCACTGCAGACCCACTTGGGCAGAGCTGAGCTCAAGCAAGGGAGACTACTAAGCTCCACCTTTTTTGCACTTCTTCTACGAGTGATGTCACTGGGGGTAGGGTTAGGGGTGGGGTTGGTATACGCAATAAAACAGCTTACAGGAGGAGGAGCGACAGCTCATGCTCCCCCTCGCTGGAGCTCAGCTCTCCTCAAATGGCTCTGCAGCGAGCACCCTCTCTCTAAATTGGCCGTAGTGAATGTGTGTGAATGCGAGTGTATGGGATGTGTTGGGTTGCGGAATACGCCGTGTACTAACATAAGCTGAGTAATTTGGCGGTTCATTCCACTGTGGTGACCTCTGATTAATAAAGGGACTAAGCCGAAAAAATAAATAAATGAATAACATTTGAAATATAAATATGAAATGTAAAACTGTGGCCTATTCAGGCCTGTAGGCATGCAGGGTGGGTTTGGGTGATTCGGAAGACCCAACTTTCACTGACAAAGGTCTAGAATTTGCAACATGTTGGCGCTCTTTAGTGACTTGTTGGCGCTCTTTAGTGTCACATGACCTCATGTTTATCACATGACTGCCTGACGTCGGACGCGGAAGTGAAAACACCAGCTAAAGTAATAACACAAGCTTCTGAAGGAGTAAAAGACTCCTTAAAACAATATGAATGACGAATATTACCTCGAGCTCAGTGAAAACCCTGTGCAGTTTGAGAACGCGTCGAGCGTCAACAATGTGTTTTTCGACGAGGCAAACAAACAGGTGAGAACACGTTGCAATGCGTTTCAAAACATAGTGAGCTGCCTTACACAGCATTCTGGCCAAAACATGCGTCTAAATTCGGTCCCGAAAGAAGTAAAAAATGTCATACTTTGCATATTAGACGAGTGTTTAATACTTTAGCTTGAATTGTAGTTTATTCATTCTGTATCTGACTTGGGACTTTTTAAATCTCAATGCAAAATAAAAAAAGCCAAATATGAGTGTTTCTTATAGAGGTAAAGTTGGATTTATATTCGCAAATTCGTTCATTTAGAAGTTTCTGTATTGTTTACCATGTTACTTTAAATATTCCATCGGAATTAGCATGCAAGTGTGGCTTAAAAACAACATTAACACTGTTTATTTGACTGGAACAATGTTGTACTTTGATAGTCATTGACTGCTAACATGACTTCGCTATTTAGTTTGTAAATAATACTTTTATGAAATGATATCATTAAGGGGAAAGTCCGAATGTGTGAATATAAAACCAACTTTACCTCTATGTGTATTGAGGTAAAGTCGATTTTATATTCGCACATTTGTTCAGTGAAAACTTGTGACACGGTCCCTATGTTGTTTACCATGCTACTTTTAATCGGTCTGAAATCACATGCAAGTCTGACTTCAAAACAACACTAGCACTATTTAACTGACTGTGAACAATGTTGTGCTTTGATAGTCATTGCCTGCTAATATAATTTCCCTATTTAGATCTTGCAAAGTATATTTCATGTTTAATATTTATCTGTTTAATACATGGTGACCCGGTGGCTTAGTAGTTAGCACTGTCGCCTCACAGCAAGAAGGTCGATGGTTCGAGTCAGGCATTTCTTCATGTTCTCTCCTTGTTGGCGTGGGTTTCCTCCGGGTGCTCCGGTTTCCCCACAGTCCAAAGACATGCGCTATTGGTGAATTGGTTAAACTAAATTGGCCGTAGTGTATGTGTATGATTGTGAGAGTGTATTCGCTGTGTAAAACATATGCTGGAATATTTGGTGGTTCATTCCGCTGTAGCGACCCCTGATGAATAAAAGGACTAAGTCGAAGGAAATGAATGAATGAATGTTTAATATAACATTAAGGAGAAAGTCTGAATGTGCAAATATAAAACCCGCTTTACCTCAATGCATATTAGACGAACGTTTAATACTATAGCTTCAATTGTTGATTATAAATTTATTTGACCCAGGAGGACCACAAAGCCTTTTATTATTGACCTTTTATTTTAAATTGAGATTTATGCATTCATTCATTCATTCATTTTCTTGTCGGCTTAGTCACTTTATTAATCTGGGGTCGCCACAGCGGAATGAACTGACAACTTATCCAGCATATGTTTAATGCAGCAGATGCCCTTCCGGCTGCAACCCATCACTGGGAAACATTCATACACTTTAATTCACACAAACACACTACGGACAATTTAGCCTACATAATTCACCTATAGCACATGATTTTGGACTGTGAATATGGGGAGAACATGCAAACTCCACACAGAAACGGCAACTGACCCAGCCGAGGTTCCAACCAGCGACCTTCTTTCTGTGAAGCGGACGTGCTACCCACTGAATTGAGATTTATACATCACTTAGAATCTGAATAAATAAGGCTTATTTAAGCTAATATGTGGTTAGAATGGGACAATATTTGATCTAGATACAACTATTTTAAAATGAGGAACCTGAAGGTTAAAAAAAAAATCTAAAATTTTTTATGAAATTGCCTTTATAGATGTCCAAATTAAGTTCTTAGCAATGCGTTACTAATCAAAAATTAAGTTTTGATGATGTACAGTATACACAGAAATGTACAAAATACCATAAAACTTGGGATCTGTTTATACAGTTTCTAGAACAAAACCGAACATTGGCAAAAACAACAAATACATCTTACTCTACTGATTGATTGATATGTGTATATGTGTATTTTTGTATGTGGAAATACAGTATATTGGGTCCCACTTTATATTAAGTGGCCTTAACTAATATGTACTTACACAGGAATTAATAGTTAAATATTAGCATATAAATAACATCTAGTTGACTCACTGTCCCGCTTTTAATGACTGCAGAAGGCATTTTATGAAATTAACTCAACATGTTTTTAATTAATGTTTAAAATCTGATCAAATTTATGTATTTGTTTTCAAATTATATATATTTTTAATGAAATGTTTTTGCCATGAAAATTGCTGTTGTTGCTATCATGGCATTAAATAAACAGATATGGCATGATATGATATAATTATGATACAGTATGTTAGTTTTCATAATGAATTTTAGTTTGAATTTTATGTGATTTTAAAGGTGTTTGCGGTACGATCTGGTGGGGCTACAGGTGTTGTGGTTAAAGGACCAGATGACAAGAGCTCAGTGGCTTTCAGGTAAGTCAACTAGATGTTATTTATATGCTAATATTTATATTTATATTTGCATAAAGATTAATGATATTCGAGTATTAGTTATAGTATATATAATATTTTTAATTTCCCTTTTTACGTTCCTTTCATTTTAGTTTCACTTTTTATTTTAGCTTTCTTGTCTTATTTACACTTTTTCTCTAGGCAGCATTTCCAATCATTCAATATTTTACTTAATATTTTACTTTTTTTTTAACAATGTGTTTTTTGTTTTTGATAATGCAAGACAGGTAACAGAAAAACACAATTAAACTTCGTCGCAATTATTTCCCACCCCAACAAAAGAGCATCACTCTCATCTCCCCTATATAAATACACAGAATTCTCTTACAAGAGACAATTTAAATGCAAAACAAATATTGCTTGGTACCCCAAAACCAAGTATAGATTACTGTACTTTACACATAAAAGTTACATTATCCAACAAAACGACACACACACACACACACACACACACACACACACACACACACACACACACACAAAAATAAAAATACTAAGTAACACCTCCTTAATATTTAACTTAATATTTTATTTAATTATATCATTTGCTGAAAACTGTTTTAAATAGATTAGGTTAACACTATAAACACCCCCACAATTTTTGATTTTCAGAATGGACGACAAAGGAGAGGTGAAGTGTATCAAATTCTCATTAGGAAACAAAATCTTAGCGGTTCAGCGCACTACAAAATCAGTGGTGAGTGTCATTGATCATCGCAGTAAATACAGTCATTATGCACTGGTTCACTTTATGACAATAATTTTCTATTTCTCTCTCTCTCTCGCGCTCTCTCTTTTTTTTAGGATTTCATAAACTTTATTCCTGACTATCCACATTTGGAATTCTCCCATGAGTGCAAGGTATATCCCTAAAATGATCAGACATAACATCTTAACGTCTAGTTGTTATGAATATGAATTGGTTATTCAATTATTCAGCATCAGCAGAATCAATGCTAACACTTTAGGTTAAGTAACAATTCATACTATTTACTACTGGATTATTACCTGCTTATTACTAAGATATGAACTGTTTATTAGCACTTTATAAGTATAATTTTATTCTAGAGCCTTAATCCTACCCAATACCTAAAACCAACTACTACCTTATTAATTATTAATAAGCAGCTAATAAATAGTTCATTGAGCTATAAGTCTTAGATAATGGTTTGTTAATTTAAATTGTGCATTAAAATAATGTGTGACCAAATATTTTGAAGGATATTCATTCTTTTATTTAGCTTTCTCTAACACAAATATTAAGCAGCACATCTAAAAAACGTTAATTAAATGAGAATTTGTGCTTAAAAGTGAGTTTTGGGTCATAATAAATTACATTTTAAAATGTAGTCAATTAATATTTCAAAGCATTATTGTTTTTACTGTATTTTGATTCAGTTAATGCAGCCTGACGGAGCGTCAGAATTTAATGTATATTAAAAATGATAATAAAATTGATATAATAATAATAAAATAATAAAATAATAATAAAATAAATGATGTTTTATAATAGAATAATGCCTGCTATTTTTGTTACACGTCTTCAGACAAAGAATGCCAGTATTCTTGGGTTTTGTTGGACCAACTGGAATGAGATTGTATTCGTGACTGATCAGGGGATCGAATTCTATCAGGTAATCCTTATAAATCTATATTTTAAACTAAGCACTTTTTAAAATGAGACCATTTACAACAAGTCTTTGTTTTTCCTCTGTTCAGGTTCTGCCTGATAAACGAACCCTGAAGCTTTTAAAGAGTCAGAGCATTAATGTGAACTGGTATATATACTGTCCAGAGACGGCGGTTCTCCTGCTTTCCACCACTGTGCAGGGAAATGTGCTCCAGCCATTTGCTTTCAAGGTGAGTTTGCTGTTTTATTGCAGGTTTCAGTCTTTGCTTTTCCACAAAAAATCAAATATAAACATCCCCACGAAAGACATTCTCAACCTAAAAACCCAGTACATATTGTAGAAAAATAATATTAGGAAGTCTAAAATGTTTTGGACAAGATTTATTTTCTGTAGAGTTTTAAAGATTAATATTATTATATTATTATTATTATTATATGGTTGTTGTTGTTATTATTATTATTATTACATCCTTTTTGTTAGATTTTTTTATTAAATATATGTTTTATTCTATGTTATATTATTCATTCATTCATTTTCTTGTCGGCTTAGTACCTTTATTTATCTGGGGTTGCCACAGTGGAATGAACCGCCAACTTATCTAGCACATTTTAACGCAGCGGATGCCCTTCCAGCCACAACCCATCTCTGGGAATTATATTATATTATATTATATTATATTATATTATATTATATTATATTATATTATATTATATTATATTATATTATATTATATTATATTATATATTCATAAATTATTTTTTTACTAATTGTGTTATGATCCCAATTTTTATTTTAAAAATTTATTTCTTTATTTTTATTATTTTATTTCCTGTTTTTTTATTAATTATTTTATAATTAATATATTATTTGCATTATTGGAACCCTGTTTTAATTATTAGTTTATTTTTTTAGTACCAATGCATGTATTCATCTATAATTTGCAATTGCTTATTGTATTCTTATTTATACTTATTTATCTTAAAATAAACTATTGTTTACAATTTATTTTTACTTTTTTTTTCCATAGACCCTCCACATTTTTTGTCTACATATATTAATTATATAATTAATAATATTTAATATAATTGTATTATTTTAATATTTTTTGTATGGATTGTTTTATAATAATATGTTATTTACATTATTATAACCCAGTTGTTTCTCTAAAATTTCCATGGAACTTCAAGCACCCTATTGCCACCCCTATAGAAAATCAGGGTTTTGTTTTATAGGATTATTCAAATGCAGTCCAATACAATATTCAATGAGTTTTGCATCTGCAGACTTCAACCATAAGAGGGCAACAGTGACACAGGTTAACTCTGAAACTGGATTGTTGTGCCTTGAAGCTTGCTCTAACTTTAAGTTTTGTCCACTAGACTGCGACCATGTCAAAGATGTCTAAGTTTGAGATTGAGCTGCCAGCGGTGCCAAAACCAGCCAAACTCAGCCTCTCTGAACGGGACATCGCAGTGGCAACTATGTAAGACCTGTGTGTGAGCACCGAAGCCAATCTAAATCTTTCTTTCTTTCTTTCTTTCTTTCTTTCTTTCTTTCTTTCTTTCTTTCTTTCTTTCTTTCTTTCTTTCTTTCTTTCTGTCTGTCTGTCTTTCTTTCTTTCTTTCTTTTTCTTTCTTTCTTTCTTTCTTTCTTTCTTTCTTTCTTTCTTTCTTTCTTTCTTTCTTTTTCTTTCTTTCTTTCTTTCTTTCTTTCTTTCTTTCTTTCTTTCTTTCTTTCTTTCTTTCTTTTTCTTTCTTTCTTTCTTTCTTTTTTCTTTCTTTCTTTCTTTCTTTCTTTCTTTCTTTCTTTCTTTCAATTTCTCTATCTTTATCTATTTATTTGATCCTAAATTTTATTTAATCTTCTAACTTTCTACTCAGCATTACTTTCTCTTGTTGCAATGTAATGGCAAATTCTTGCCCTTTTTGTCGATTTTTGTTCCTCTTTTTTTATAAGTTACATTTAAGGATGAAAACACTCTTTCTTTCCTATTGTAGTTATGATCAGCTGTATGTGATGTATCTGAAACATCACTCCAGAACTACCAACAGTCCAGGAGCAGAAGTGGTCCTCTATCATCTGCCCAGGTAATATATACTTCTATGTTAAGCTGCTTTGACACAATCTACATTGCAAAAGTGCTATGTAAAGAAACATGAATTGATTTGAACTATATATTAATATTACTATTATTGTCCCCAAAAATGTGTTTTTCCTCTCTTAAATGAACAGTTCACCCAAATATGAAAATGTCCTAATTTACTGCTTCTAAACTTTGATGAATTTTTTTCTTCTGTTAAACACAAAACAAAATATTCTGAAGGAAAAAAAAACAGCCATCAATATCAAAAGTCTTCAATAGACATCAATAGTTGGAATAAAAATACAATGGAAGTCAATGGCTGATTTTCACCAACGTCCTTCAGTATTTTATCTTTTATTTCCTTTATTTTATTCTTTATTTATCTCAAACAGGTTTGGAACAAGTGAAGGATGTGTAAATGATGGCAGAATTTTCAGTTTTTTTGTTGTACTATACAAGTGTTCAGATCTGCATTTTAGCATTTTTATTCACCTGTTCTTCTGTCTGTGAATTGCAGAGAAGGCACCTGTAAGAGGACTAATGTCCTCAGACTGAACACTACAGGAAAGTTTGCCATAAACGTGGTGGATAATCTTGTTGTGGTTCACCATCAGAGCACGCAGGTGAGTTTGACAAGCGTTAAATAAGTTTATAATCATCATATAATATCGTCACATGATACATAATGAACTAGTTATCTTGCTATCAGGTTGTTTTTCTAGCAATGCATATTTCTGATTAAAGTTAAAGATGCACTTATTTTAAAATTCCGGTCAATATTTTAATATGGTTCCATTTTATATTAAGTGGCCTTAACTAATATGTTCTTACACTGAAATTAATAATTTGTTGCAATGTACTTATGGTGCAAATACATGTTTTTAGATTGTACTTATGCTCGATAAAATCCCTGCATGCAGTTACATCTGTAATTACATTTATATTTACACTGCTCACCATCCCTTACGCCTTAACCCACGCTTAAACCTACCCAAACCACCAAACCTGTCCCTAACCTTACCCGTGTCCCAACTAGAAATGATCTGCAATACATTATGAACCCAGTAAGTAGATTGTATTTATATATTTGATAAAAGTACATAGTAGTTGAAGACACTTAATAAAAAGGACCTTTTAATATTCATTATTTTTGTAGTTAAATTAAAATATTAAATTGAAAAATCACATTTCGAATGCTTGTGATGTACTCGTCACTTTGCGATATCCATGCTGAAACGATATATTGTGCAGCCCTAGTGTGTATGTACTGTATGTACCCCGAGCTCCTGAAAAAAAAAAACCTTGTGTGTTTGTTCACACTTGGTGAATAAAGCTCATTCTGATTCTGATCTGCTCTGTAACATCCTTCTAATGCTTGTGTCTTTTTGCATTTCAGACTTCACTCATTTATGATATAAAGCTGAGGGAATTAGATGGCAATGTAAATGTGCATCAGCCTGTGCTTCCTGCTCGCTCCATAAACCCCTTCAAGATCCCTCTTACAGGTCAGATTTAGCAGGACACATCATTTATCTACTGTGTTCACATTTGCAGATCACCTCTCATGGTTTATCTTGTCTAGACAATAAAAAAATAAATAAAATCATAGCTATGTCTTAGTTAGCGTTCTCATTTTCTAGTAAGAACATAAATATGCAAAGCCAGATCTGCTAAGTGTGAACACACCCTTAATTTCTTCTTTTAATTTCGCTTCTCTGAAAGTCTCCAAAAAGTAATTGCTTCCCAAATCCCCACAGGACCTGCGGCAGCTCCAAGTCAGGCTCCTTTGCCTTGTGAACTTTGTATCCTTGCGCAGAATCTTTAACCTAAATGGTGTACAATATAAAACAGTATTTACTTGTGATTCTCAGACTTTTTCTTAACCGTTAAGACTCATCTTCTTGGAGTGTTTTCCAGCCTGATATCATCATCAGTGCCAGCGAAGGTATTTTATTAACCTCAGATAGCATCAAGTAAAGTGGTGGTGTGACTGAGGTTGATTGTGTATTTTTTGTGTATTTTTTGTGTGTGTGTGTGTGTGTGTGTGTGTGTGTGTGTGTGTGTGCGCGTGTGCGTGTGTGTGTGCGCGTGTGCGTGTGTGTGTGTGTGTGTGCGTGTGCGTGTGCGCGTGTGCATGTGCGTGTGTCAGGGTTTCTGTGGTATCTGCAGGTGAAGCTTCAGCCCACACTGAACCTCCTGCAGGATAAAGGCAAACTCATGGACTTCTTGTTGCGCAGACGAGACTGCAAAATGGTCATCTTGTCTGTATGCTCGCAAAGTAAGTTATTTTTCCCATATTTTATCTAGATATTTATCCATATCATTTATTTATAAGCACAAAACATTTATAAGCAAAAAAACATTTATATAATCTGTAACAATTGTTAAATAAATGATAATAATAACAAAAAAATAAATAAATATGTAAAATAAATAAAAAGACATACAATAAAAATAATAATAATAGTAATAATTAATAAAACACAGTCCATCTAAACATGCACTCTATAGAATAAATAATATACACCATCAAGTTTAACTTGGGCACACTCAAAACATTGGAAACGAAGTGAAAAAATAAGAGTAATTAACATAATTAGTTAGTAATAAGTTGTAAATTTAAAATTTTTCAGAGAAAATGAAATGAGCAAAACTAAATCTACACTGAAATTAAATTTAATAGAATTTAAAAACTTCATTTAACTACGAAACATATAATTAATTTGAACTCTGTACTAAAATTACTCAAACTAATACTGAAATAAGAAATAATGAAACTATACTATAGATTTAAAAAAAAGAACAAATATATAATTTTAGTATATATTTTATATTATATATAACAATATATATTAATAATGCAATGTATCTTAATATACAAAATATATAATAATATATATTATATCTTAATTTATATCCTAACATATAAAAATGTATAGATTTAAAAAAAAAAAAATATTAAAAAGGGCAAATAAATTGCATAATGCAGAAACTTTTTACAGAAAATATAATGAAAAATAATAGCTTAAATTTCAATTTAAATAAATTGTAAGTTTAAAATGAAAAAAAGCTCAATTAAATAAAATTCAAATTAATTTAATAATAATAAAAAAGCCTTTCAAAGTCGACAAGAACATGCAAACACAGTGACAGGACAGAAAACCTATTTTATTAATTCAAAATGTTGTTAAAAATGCTTATATTTAACATAATAATTTATTAATTTAATAATGCTAGATTCATGACATAATTTTATTAATGTTATTAGATAGTAATGAATGCTGCTTACTGAATTAAATTGCTTACTGTTGTTTGTTAATTTTATCTATAGATCTTATATTGTTGATATCTATCTATTTATATTCATCTATAATATCTATATCAATATCTATATCAATATCTTAATATCTATCTATCTATATCAGACTGTCTGTCTGTCTGTCTGAAACAGATAGATAGATAGATAGATAGATAGATAGATAGATAGATAGATAGATAGATAGATAGATAGATAGATAGATAGATAGATGGATGGATGGATAGATAGATAGATAGATAGATAGATAGATAGATAGATAGATAGATAGATAGATAGATAGATAGATAGATAGATAGATAGATAGATAGATAGATAGATAGATAGATGGATGGATGGATGGATGGATGGATGGATGGATGGATGGATGGATGGATCAAAAGATAGATGGATGGATAAACGGATAGAGAGACAGATAGATAGCTGGATGGATGGATGGATAGGTAGGTAGGTAGGTAGACAAACTGATTGATAGATACTGATAGATACATGATCTTCATCTATGTTAAGCTGCTTTGGTGGTACAGTCTACATCGTAAAAGCACTATTGAAATAAATATGAATAGAATTGAACATTAGCTAAATTATATCATTGTAAAATATGACCAAACAAGCTAGAATAACACCCCAATATTACTTTAATAACAGCTCAAATTAATGTAAAATTTCTTAAAAAGACAACAGCCTGTTATGAATAATAATTAATAAATGAATGTCTTGTTTGGCAGTGCTCATAGGAGGAGATAAAGGAAACCTGTCTGTTGTGGCCACAGTGTTTGACAAGCTCAACCAAGTCTACAAAGAGTATCTGGATGCAGAACAAGCGTACACTGCGGTCAGTGAGCAAAACTCTTGTTTTACACTGTACCTTACAAATACCTATAATAATATGTAGCATTAATAGTAGAAATGTGTTTTTCAGGCTATGGAATCAGGCCCCAGTCGCTCCAGCGCTTATAAAAGACCAGTCCGAACACAAGCAGTCATTGATCAGTCTGACATGTACACACACGTACTCTCAGACTTCACTGAGAAGAAGGTAAACGGCCTGCATTTACATTTTTAGGATGCTGTTTGGTTTATTATATTGCTTTATTTTATGGATGCACAATATATCAGCAGCCATATTGATATCGGCTGATAAATGCTGTTTTTAATATAAATGTTATCTGTCTGACCCACTTCACATGTTTACTGCCCACCACTATTTAAAAATTATTTTACTGGTAAAATAATTTGATTAATGTTCACTGACATGTTTGCTTTGTTCATTCATTTATTTTCTTTTCAGTTTAGTCCTTTAATTAGTCAGGGGTCGCCACAGCGTGATGAACCGCCAACTTATCCAGCAAATGTTTTACTCAATAGATGCCCTTTCAGCTGCAACCCATCACTGGAAAACACCCATACACTATCATTCACACACATACACTACGGACAATTTAGCTTACCCAATTCACCTATAGCGAATGTCTTACGACTTGTGGGGGAAACCGAAGAAAGCCCACGCAAACATGGGGAGAACATGCAAACTCCACACAGAAATGCCAACTGACCCAGCTGAGGCTCGAACCAGCAACCTTTTTGCTGTGAGGCAACAGCACTATCCACTGGGCCACTGCGCCGCCCTTTGTTTTATTTTTAAAATTATATTTAAAAAAGGTTGGCCATAGAAATATATATGCTATATAATATATAATATAGTACTTTTAATATGTACACTACATTACATTGCAAATAAATAGTTTATTATTAAAGTTAACAGATTAGTTCAAACTTTTCTGAAAATTTGGTAATCCAAGATCAGTGTTCACCTGCCTTTTTTTTTCCAATCATGCAGATATCTGAAAAAATTATATTTATCTGCCTGGTGGTAATTGACTACCTGCCATTAAATATGAAGGATTATCTCTGTGGTCGTTGACTGATCATCATTAGTAATGTTCTATTAATTAATTTGTGTGCTATAAATTTATGCTTATTGTATTTATACTACATTTATATTAGAATATATATATATATATATATATATATATATATATATATATATATATGTATATATATATATATATATATATATGTATATGTTAGGGATGTAACGGTATTGTAAATACCGTCATACCGCAATATTAATTTTTTTCGATATTACCAAAGTCGCATGACTCGGTAAAACTATAGGTCTTCTGAGAAAATTTTCTCAGGCGAATGAAGCGAACGGGAGGTACCGGAAAACTACAATTGCCATCAGCCCATGCTTGACCATCATCCCTTGCGGTCTGTTGTCGCTACAGATCCAGTAATGCGGAAATGGAGTGTGCTGCTAGA
>NC_141044.1:36780000-36845000 GCF_052040795.2 Danio rerio
CTTCAAAACCCCATGAGCGTGATGTGCACCTCTAGTTTGGAAGCCTATAAAGTTTTTATTTGAAACGATCACATACTTTTGAAATATTGGACTTTTTCTGTGTTTCAAGGCCTGTCTGCTGCTTTCTCTGGAAAGCACGTATCCACCTGCTTACCAGCTTTCTCTGGACATGCTCAAGGTACGAAAAACCAATGCAGAGAAGTGTATATACAGACATGTAGCCAGCCTAGTGAAAGCGGTGGTTCTTTTTTCTCAGAAAGTGGACCTTTTTGCAGTTATTAGTCTCATTTTTTTCAATTGTGAGATTAAAATGCTGCATTTTAGTGACATTTTAAGCATTATTTTCACCACTTTTTTGTCTCTCTAGTACACTTAAAAATTTATAGATCACATTAGCCAAACTAGTATTCAAATACACTTAAATTTGGGCCGCTTTTGGTGCTTCACACCTTTTTATTAGTCATTTTGTTTCAAGAATAAGGTCCAAGATGTAGAAAAAATGTTACTTGTAAATGTTTTCTCCATTTAAAAACAATACAGTAGTGAAAGAAGACTTCACTTACGTCAAATTGTGTGTTTTCTTGCACAGGATTTTGAACACATGAAAAATAATTGCATTGGCCAAAACCTTTGATTAGCTGAATAGACAGAGGATTCTGCTTGGTCTTAAAGCCTATTTGGATGGGTTATTTCAATATTTATGATGGCATAGCAGTGAAAATCACACATAAGAACAAATAAGCTCATGTTGGAACAATTCTGGACCTTTTTCAGTGAGGACCCCACCTGGCTACGGGCCTAAAATAATTTAAAGTGTTTCTATTCTTAATAATATGAAAGTTGCCTTAGCTGTGTTTTGGATCCTGGTCTTCCACTCCACTCTGGTTTGATCCTCATCATCCTGCTAATGTAGATGTTGGACTGAAGCAGCAAATATTTATTTACAATATTGAAAAGCAGAGGGTTGCTGAAGAACTACTGAGAGATTTCAGCTGCTGTCTGGACCTTCACTGCCTTTCTAAACCTCCCTTTCTTCATGTGTTCAATACATTTTCCCTGTATCATTTCATTTTATCATGCATAACTTCATTTGTAAACTAATTAGTTTTGTTTTCCTTTCATATATGGATTTCTTTTGTTGATACCAACATCTGGTGAAAATTTCAAGTCAACAGCCCCTTTAGAAATATGTTTTCTGAGAAAAGTGGTGACGTGTTTAATACTTATTACCCCACTGTAGCTAATGTTGATGTTATCAATAGCTCCTGCTACAGTAAACTTGTTGAAGCAACATTATACATTAAAGAAAACTGAAATGCAAAAACCAAAACAGGACCCTCTTAAGGTACCAAGTGTTTAACGTGTGTTTATTTGTGTGTTTTCTAGAGGCTTTCCACCGCTAATGATGAGATCGTGGAGGTTCTTCTGTCCAAGCAGCAGGTTTTGGGTGCTCTGCGTTTCATTCGTAGCGTCGGTGGCCATGATAACGCATCTGCGCGAAAGTTTCTGGACGCGGCACGACAAACTAATGACACCATGTTGTTCTACACCATCTTCCGCTTCTTCGAGACGAGGAACATGCGGTTGCGTGGTAATCCTGGTTTCAACCCAGGTGGGTGGTTTTGATGGAGGATTCATGTGTGTAATAGACACTTTTCACATTCCTGGGATTCTCTGAATATAAACTGTATTTCCTGTTATATAAAACCATTATTTTATCATCTAAAATGTGATGTGACATGTGTGCAAGCGAAAAATGTGTGCAGATAGTTGCCAAATGAAAGAGAAACTAAATCATTGAATCAATTAAAGTATAGTATAGAATCTGTTTTTGAATGAGTTGTCAATGATTTATATGGTATATAATGATTTATGATCCATTTATAAAGTCAGTCGCTTGCTTTATTTCTGAATGAATCAGCTGCTTTGAATGAATCATTTGAAAAAATTAAGATTCAATGAATCTATCTTGAAGATAGGGACTTGTTGCCACTAGCTATGTTTCCATCCAAAAATGCGAATTAAATTTATGCACAAAACTGGAATATCGCATAAAAGACGTGCGAATAAAGCAGCGTTTCCATCCACCGAGTCAAAGAGAACAAAATCGTCACTTTCTGATTAACTGGCGCTAAATATCAACAGTGTAAACGGAATTTAGGAGAAGCTGCGTGAAGCTTTTTTTTTTTTTTCATTAATTGACTTTCACTTCAGAAGACAAATGCTGACAGGCAATGAATGCGTTTGAAGGCATAAGATATATCCTGTAGGTAATTAATAATGTAATAACACCACTACTGAAGTGGTTAAGCCATTTTAGTAGGGCATTTCAGATGTTTTACAATGGGCTCAGCGTGCTTGTTCATCACATGATCTCTTATAACAAAATCCCATGACCTTTTTTACTGTGCATACTGGAATTTGTTCGGTAAAAGTGTTTCCATTGTAGTTTATGTGCTTTTTTTTTCTTATCGAATAAAAAAATGTTTATCCTACGCAGTTATGCACATACGTTTTTATGCTCATTTTTTAAATTGATGCGCATCATGCCGTTTCCGTCAATCGTTTTTTATGTGCATATCCAAAATGCGCATGAAAATAGGTGGATGGAAACATAGCTGATGACTAATGTTTGACTAATGTTTGTCCAACACACTCAGCAAAACCATAATTTCTGTTATTTTAAAAATCTTGGAAAACATTTTGATTTCTTTTGGGTAAATATCGCACACCCATAGTGTTTATTTGTGTAGTACATCATTTGTATGGCTACAGATAGATTGTTTTAAATTGTTTCTGGATGAAATTTTATAAAATGTGATTATTAATATCTGGTGCATCTATTTTCTGGAAAATTTAGGATTACCGCTTGTACCAATACTAATAGCAAACATTTTTTTGGTCTTTCCAAGAGAAGCAAAAACATCAAGCAACTAATTGTGATGTTCAAAAAAGGAAAAAGATGGCAAATGTGAATAGTTTTCTGAACATATTTAATGCCAATGTAGTAAAGCGCATTATAAATGCTTCATTTTTTTTAACCGAATATAAAATAACACAATTTTGCAATGTTAAAAGTGGTGGATACGTGAGTGGACCTTCTGTGACATCATCTTCTTGTTGCAGGTGAGCACTGTGAGGAGCACGTCAGCTACTTTAAGCAAGTGTTTGGAGAATCCGCCGTGATGAAGCCAACCACAGCCTGAAGGAGCCCAAGCACAGCTGGAGAACAGGTTTTTCAGGAGGAAACAGTATTGCGTTGACAAACCAAGTAAAAAAACAGCCATATGAAGCTCACAACACTAGAGAAGCCTCGTCGTAACAGAGACTTCTTTACCATCTTCTTCATGCATGTTTGCTGAGCTACAGATGGGTAAAGCAGTAACGCATCAGTGTTCAACTTAGTGTGGATCATGTATATATTTAACAACAAATTCTAGCTTTTAAATGGTGTATGATAATAAATATGTTAATAGTGAGTATTATTGTTTATTATTTGCTTAGTGGGATTTTATACAGGACAGAATATTAATGTGTTTTACACGGATGCTATGGTGTGTATGTACAGTAGAATTATTAGCCCCCCTGTATATTTTATCCCCCAATTTCTGTTTAACAGAGAGAAGATTTTCTAAACACATTTCTAAACATAATAGTTTTAATAACTCATTTCTAATAACTGATTACTTTTATCTTTTCCATCATGACATTACATAATATTCAGGGATGTGATATCCATCATCCTCAAAGCAGACAACCTGCTTCCTTCCTGACGTCTTTCAAGGATGTATTTGTAGACCTACCTCAGCTATTGTGTATATAACCAAATTATACTTGTAGTGCTATAATGTGACAAAGCCACTGACTATATGCAAGGTTATGAAATCACTTTGAGTGTGTGTGCGGCTGTGCACTTTTTCCGCACTCACATTTGCATGTCACGAGTGTGTACATTATAAATACAGCTGCAGGATGCACATTTGTTATTATTCTCTGCAAGTCATCTGTCCTTATGTTTTCATTAATTCAGTGCTACAGCCTAGCACCTCATATTTGATTCCTGAAAGTGTCACAAGTTTAGATGCTATTACAAATTAATCAAAAAATATTTTATAATTAATTAAAACTATTAAAAAATTGACTAAGCCGAAGGAAAGTGAAAGTGATAAACTTTTATTAGCGATGTATGATTTTTGTCAGGGTGGAATGTTAAAGGGTCATGATGACACCCCCCACTTTCAGTTCAGATCTACCTCAGAATTAAAAAAAAAAATGCATGATAATGGGCGTGGAGCTCTGCGAGCAGAGGCAGAAGTGGGCGTGGCCAGCAAGGGAGAAGGAGGGGTAAACAACTGTTGTCAGTCGGCTTACAAAATGAGACACAAACCATAAGGAGACGCATGATTTTATAGTTTGCAAAGTTAAAGTGCAAAGAAATAAACAGTAATTTAATGTCCTGCTACATTTGTTATTTGTAATTTCATATACAGATAACCACAATTTATATTATTATAAAGATAATCGTGTTCATATAAACACTATAAATGAGGACTTCTCCCTCAATTCCCGGGTCTGAATGCAGACTCAGTGCAGCAGGTCTCTTGCTCTGTCTATTTTAACCATTAGCCCTGTTGGTAATCTGGAGGATTTAGGCAAACACAGCAGCACGGCGATGTGTCTAAACGTGAACGAACCCCACTGATAAAGGACAAAGTCCACCATTCTCCAATTCTCGTACTGCTCTTCCGACAAAAACACTTGCTGCACTCAAACAGCTTTGCTGTATCGGTCCTGACAGCATCACGGGGAAAAACATGCAACGAACCCCGTGGATCATGAAAACACAATCGACAGTTCATGAACAGCTAAATACTGTGTGCCGTGGGTCCGTGTACACGGTCTCACCCAGTCATCAACATTGGGTGTCACAGCTTGGCAGGTCTGTGTCTCGCCTTCAGAAAGCAGGTGCAGTCATGAATAATTAAGAAGCCGGCTCTTCTCATAGGATAAGAAATCTCCGCTATGAATAATAATGAGAAACTGACGCGTCATTTTGATCCGATTTTGATCCGTCTGAAAAATCATTTTAAACCCGGAAGCTGAAATTAGCTGACAAAAGCTCAAAATTATCCAGTTTTTCCCACAATTAAAGCTGACAGCTTCTAACTTTGTCCTAACTGATGCTCAATACACACAAATCTGTTAACATCTGTTAACATCAAAATCTGTTACAAAAGTACTCGAGGGTTTCGTGAACCTTTAAAGTATATAAGGCCTTATAAATTCAACTGGACTTAATATTTTTACAGTTCAGGTTGTTGACTGACTAGTTTATTCATCACTTTGAAATAAAGAGCCGACTAAATTACAGGGAAAGTTTTATTCTGTGGACACAAAAAACTAACATAGTTAGTGGCTCGTCTTCTTTGTTTTTTGTCCTCGGCTGATCACATGCCTGAATATTTTACTAGATATTTTTCCAGACGCTAGTATTCAGCTTACAGGGACATTTAAAGTCTTAACTAGGTTAATTAGGTAAGTTATTGTATAACGATGGTTTGTTCTGTAGACAATTGCAAAAAAATATTGCTTAAGGGGGCTAATAATATTGACCTTAAAACTGTTTTCAAAAAATTCTAAACTTTTAGCCAAAATAAAAGACTTTTTCTGGAAGAAAAAATATTATTGGAAATACTGTGGAAAATGCTCTGTTAAACATAATTTGGGAAATAATTAAAAAAGAAAATCAAAATACACAGGAGGGCCAATAATTTTGACTTCTACTGTATATGTGCATTTTCTGAACCGCTGCTTTGAATCTCTTGCAAATCAAGTCAAATGAGGCTTTTTCCAGGCTTCTCTCCTCTTCATGTCATGTCTGAAATCAGATTCCTCACTACTACACACAAAAAAACAAGGGATCAACTTAACTTCAATTTGATACAAATAAATCATTCAAACTAAAGTTTATTTTGTTTGCTGCATTTATAAAGCAAGAGGTCAATCTGTCTCATGAGATTTCTCTGTGTATTTCGATAGAATGGGAGATTATTCTACTCAGCCAATCACCATGGACAAGATGAAATAAACGTATATCATTTAAAGGTGCAGTATGTTAGTTGGACACCCGGTGGTTGTACTAGGTTTTGCACTCCTGGATCAACACACATGCAAGCGCAGGTTGCCAGATTGACCACATTAACAGGATTGTGCCTGACTCTTGAGTCTAAAAGCTGATCTAAGTCATGTTGTAAATAAAAGCAACAGCACGCGATAGAAGAAATAATTTCCTTATTAAAGGGGAGTTTTTGTCCTAACCAGTGGCTGAAATGTGTATTTTAGAAGCTGAACAACAGGATAAACTGACAGTGATCACCTCAGGTACACCTTATGTGCTAAATTCTAATAATGTGCATTTGAATGTCATTTTACGTGACAGTTATTGCGATATTACTGAAAGCAGCAGCAGATAGTTCACCTCAGATATAATAAACCATATGAAATTAAACTTTAAAACTGTGACTCAGTGCAAGCCAACACATATCAGTGATTCAGCATCTACATTTAATGATAACGAGGTTTAATATGTATTAAATAGATCAAAAATCTAACCATTTTGTTGGAGTGCAGTGAGTGCACTATTCCGTGCTTCTAAATGGCTGTATTCCAATTTCTGTCATGTATCGTCAGGTGCAAACAGCCAAATTGCTTATCACGTAGCGTGTTGTTGGATCACGGGGTTACAATGTAACCGACTTATTTCGGAGTCTGCTACTGTCCACCGAAAGTCGAATTTCTGTCACGGACACATGATTAGAGAGCCTTTATGACTTACTGAATAATTGAAATATGTTGTTTTCCATCAAGGTGCTAAAATATAATTGGCTAAACTGGCATTGGGCGGGTTAAAGACCAAAACAAAGACAGTGTTCTGGCATGTAACTCACATTTTCAAAGCAGAATAGCTGACTTCAGCATTGTTTTTCAGATAAACAAGAGTGTTCACTTGGCATGTTTCTTAAATATCATCAAACATATTAAGGTATTTTTATGCTTTAGAAGAGTCAAAAACTTAAATACAGCAGGACGTTTAATGACTGAAGGTTGAAGGAAAATAGCACTTAAAAGTACAGATGCATCACTAAGAATGTACACATTTTTCAAAGTACTTTATAAGCAAAACTAGGCAATTACTGTAGTTTGGGTAATTGTAATTCGTTACTTTACACCACTGCTGTCAGATGATTTTTTTCTAGTATGTACACTATTCATTTGAAAGTACTTTTCTGTGGTATGTACACTTGGAGCTTTCCAAACATACTAAGCAGCCAGAACAAGTCCGGACAGTCATTTTTTTTTTTAGGTTCAGCCTTTTTGGCATGAAGGTTATCCATAAAAAAATGATCTAGCTTTTCCACCCACACATCTTTGGGACTGTCTGTCAGATGCTTATCTGCACTTCCCGTAAGTTCCCATTGCATTTAAGGAAACACTTCCTCTGGCATACTGTAAAAGTAATCCTCCCACACGTCTTTTAAACACAATTTAATAACACTGCAATGTAACAAAGAGTCCATACAAATTGTGATGGTGCTAAATTCCTGGAATTCACAGGTGCATAATGAAGATTTCATAAGGATGAAGTACATTTACATGCTAAAATGATGCAGAGGTTTGAAGTTGAGCAGGTTTCACAGTTAAAGTTCAATTTAAGACTTCTTTCTGAACATATTCAGCAGTATTTGGCACCATTTCCTGCTGTTTATAATGTAGCACTTGAGGCCAACAAATTTGAAGTAACATCATTTAATATTGATGATATCCTGTCGAGTTAAAATGTTGTAATGGCCTTTTTTTTCTGAAAAGTGCACACTTTTTTGCACAGAAAACAGTTTAACTCAGCAGTTTGGCAGGATAAAAAAAGGTTTTTAACTTCAAAAAAGCTTTTTAGGGCCCTTGCATTTCTTTAAGTTAATGTAACATGTTTTATTTGTGAGGCCTGGTTCTTAAATTATTAAAACCAAATATGAACGGTCAGTTGAAAAATGAATTAAATGCAGTCTAGGTTAACCCTAATGTACTCTTGGGGATGTTTTCATCCACTCTGGGCTGATTTGGAGTCTTAATTTGGGCATAACCTTTTCTGTGTTTCAGCTAGCATAATGATTTTTGGTCACCAATCTCATTTTGATACATACTTTGAGAAAATGCTTTCAAAAAAAAAAAAAAAACTCAACGATACACTCTGGACAGATGACCCTTTTGTTATGTTCGGGATGAAAACATCCAATAAATTAAACTGTTGTAAAACTGCATCGGATCAAAAAATTTATTCAATTTTTATTTGCGGAAATCTGTTAATCAACCTCAGTCCTGATCAAAACTACTAAATTGCTTAGAAAAATACTGTATTTTAACTCTTTAATTGCCAAATTCATAAATGATGTTACTAATTTGGTGGAAAAAAAATGTTTTTAATGTTAAAAGTAATTGTGGACTGGATTTTTTTTATTGAACATGTGGAACAACATTACCTTTGCTGCATTGCTTTTGATTTATTTATTTTTTTTCTCCCTAATTTACTGTTGGTGGCTGTTTTTAAACTATTTACATCTGTTATAACCACATTTTTTTTTGATAAAAAAAAAACATGACACCATATAATCATGTATTTTTGATTGTTGGTGGTTTTCCCTGTTGGGAGGAGGTGAAATTTGTCATTTGTACTGTTGATCATCAGTTGGCACCATTAATGCTTTAGATAGACCTGTGCAAAAAAAAGGATAACACTTTAATTTGATGGTCCATTTGAGTATTAGTAGAATGTCTGCTTAATATCTCTTGATACTGCTGCTAAACAGACATTTAACTGACTATAAGAAACTTTGCAAGTACATGTCAACCCAAACTAACCCCAACATATCAGTCTACTTATAATGTAATGAGAATTTAACAAACTGACCATCAAAATAAAGTGAGACCAAAAGAAGCTTAGTTTCTGGATTTTATGGAGTATAACAGCAAATTGAAGTGTGTGTATATATGTGTTTGAGTGTGTGAGAGTGACCTTTACTCACATATCTTGACGTGTCTGAGAAAATCTAAATATGTATCTCAACTCTCAGAACTACATGGAGTAAATAAAAACAAAGATTGTGTATTTATGCACCATCAAATGTGATTATAATGGAAGTCAATGAGGTAAAAACAGCCACCAACAGTAAATTAAGGAAATAAAATGAAAATCTAGCAATGCATCAAAGCCAATGTTGTTAATAATTGTTCACATGTCCAAGACTGTGATGAAAGGTTAAAAAAGTCCCGTCCACAATCACTTTTATATAAAAAATACGCCATTTTGTTGGTTTTTCACCAAATCAGTGACATCATTTGTGATTGTGGCAATTAAAGGGCTCTATTTTGACAGTCCATGCGCAAAGCGCAGGGCGCAAACGCTTTCAGAGTGTGTCAGAATCAACTTTTGCTAATATAAGGATCCGCTTTGCGCCGTGGCGCATGATCTAAAAGGGTTGAGCTTATTTTCTTAATGAGTTATAGGTGTGTTTTGAGAATAAACCAATCAGAGTCTCATCTTCCATTCTCTTTTAAGAGTCAGTTGCGTCGCGTCATGCGCGTTTGCAATTTACATGACGACTTTGTAAGTGGAAAAACTGAGCGTTTCTCTAGCAAGAAAACGGTTAAACAGAGCATCTACAGCACGAGAATGAGAGATAAATTATTAACTTTCACTTTCGCTCTCATGGATAGAGAAACCTCGTACCAACAGACATCAATTAGGCTATAAATAATTAATTTAGTTTGTTAAGCGCAAATATTTGTTTCAAAAATATTTCTTCAGTTCTAATTTCGAGCAAACAAATAAATGAACAATAATAACGAAGTGTGCTCAAAAACATGAGTTATATCCTAATACACATGCTGTGCCCCATATGGTCTGAAACCTGACAGGTGGGCAAATCTAAGCTTGTTTTTAATAAAACAAATATAAATATGCATATAATAAATAATACTGCTAATAATAATAACATTATACAAAAGCAAATTGTCACGAATAAACTGAAGCCACCCCCCCGAGATGAAGAAGGCATGAAGGCAGTGGTTTTTATATTTATGTAGCCTAGAAACGATGTTTTGTAATATTTTATTCCTTTATATTTATATCCTATATATATCCTTATTATATCCTATATACATCCTTAATATTTTAATTATTTTTCTTATGTAAAGATATTTGCGTATTGCTCTACATCTTGTGTGTATTAAGCAGTGTGTAGGCGAGGCGCACGACTAACACGCTCTGCGCTGGACTTTAGACCGGGTTTGTTCTGGTCTATTGAAAAATCTATTATAGTTCCTCAAAATAGCAACGCGCCAGCAATGCACCTCAGA
Source organism: Danio rerio (assembly GCF_052040795.2). Lineage (NCBI taxonomy): Eukaryota > Metazoa > Chordata > Actinopteri > Cypriniformes > Danionidae > Danio > Danio rerio. The sequence goes on from NC_141044.1 coordinate 36,790,411, forward strand.
ACGCCTTCCTCTTTAGACCAAAACGCCTATGGGCGCACATATGAGCGCTAATGCATTTGCTATTTAAACAGTGTGCTGCAAAACATCAAAATGACTCTTACGCCAAGGTGAAACTAGCAAACTACTATTGCGTCACGCCTTGCGCCACATTGCGTCAGGTGTATGATAGGGCCCAAAGAGTTAAAATCCTTTAATTTCCTAAACAATTTAGTAGTCTTGATCAGGACTGAGGATGATGAACAGATTTATGCAAAAAAAAAAATAAAATCTATTTGTTAATCTGATGCATATTTACAGCAGTTTAATTCAGTGGATGTTTTCATCCCGATCATAACAAAAGGGTAGTACATTTGGACAGTGCACAAGGGTAATAGGTTCTGTGTTTGTGTACAAACTGTAGACATAAATGTAGACCTAACATTTTTTCCTAACCGTTTACAGTGAAGAAATATTTATTACCATCGATGTTGAGTATACGAAAGTAAAACAAATAAAATTAATTAGTAATGTTTTGTAGTAATTCTAATAGTAATCTTCACTGTTGCTTGTGAGTGCACATTGCTTTATATACAAAAGTTTTTACTGTTAATAATCGTCAAATTATTTCAGTAACTGCACTTTTGCATCATTACAAAAATGTTTTTTTTTTTAAATGTACATTCTACAAATCATCTGTATGATTTTTTGCAAACAAACATGTGCCTGCTTTTGTAATCTTTCATTAACTCTGTCTCTGCCTTAAAAACCGCTTTGATTTTCAGCCAACACTTGTTCTTTTCAGTCATTCAAACCTTATTCTTCCAGCCACCTAACTCTGGTACGTACAGTATCACCCACTTTTCATAATCCAATCAGTATCCTAAATGTAATATCTGTGCCACATTTTTGCCTGTTTACTCTGTTTCGTCCAGAAATAAAGCTGCAAGGAGCAACCAAGCGGCAAGCGCGGAAGAGGTAAAAATGTCAGTTGTAATATTGAACAATTAAAGACGTTTCTAGACTATTTCAGACAAAACGGCTGATCAAATTCACTAGTGATAGGATTTATAGATGTATTACTTTTAACCAATAGGTGGTGCTGTTGTCAATCTCATCTAAATGTGGGAGGTGGAGAAGTTTGGAGTCAGTATTTTTTTTAGTATTGCAAAGTAATGGTGCAGTCGCACTAGATTTTGAGCATGTGAAATTCTTTCCATATTTATTCTGTCCATAATCGCTGCATATTTTACATTTCTGTACAGAGAGATCATGTTTTGATCATCTATTGGTCTCACGTAATCACATGATGCGATTGCGCAGGTCGGAGTTTATGCAACTTAACCTTTTGAATGTAGTAACTTGCGAAACTTGTCAGACAAGCGTGCGTTTCCAGTCTGCCCCGTGCCAAGTCTATGAGGCGAAAAGTGCAGTCTGACCGCAGCTTTAAGCCTCAGATGCATTGTTGGCAAAAATTTAACTGGATATCTGTGACGATTTGCCAGTCTAATTTGGTGGAAAACAGAATGACTATATAGGAGATTATATTAAATATTATTTTTGACCACAAGGAAACTTGAGTACCTTTAGGTGCTAGTGCTGAAGAGACATGTCTAGTATCAATGCATAACATGTAGCTGTTTATAGTACAAAATAAAAATTTAAGCTTAAAGAGACTTTAACTTTAAGCTATTTTACATATCTGACTACTAGGTGACACTGTGCAGGTTGTAATACACCTTGCTTGCTTATGTCGAGTTCACTCCGCACGATTTTAGCCCAGATTTTTGCTTGCTGACAGGAATCGCTGACAAAAGCCAATCGGTGGCAAATCAGAGCCTCTTCGTGCAATTGACAATCATGCATTGTGGCACAATGCATCAGATCATTAGTTTGACTAATACAGCATTTCTCAACCCTGTTCCTGGAGACACACTAACAGTGCATATTTTGGATGTCTCCCTAATCTGACCCATTCATTTCAGGTTTTGGAGTCTCTTCTGATGTTCTGGTGAGTTGATTCAGGTGTGTTTGATTAGGGAGAGGTTGAAAATGTGTATTGTTGGTATGCCTTCAGGAACAGAATTGGGAAACACTGGACTAGTAAAGCGTTAAGAATTTTGCGTTTCGTGTAAACTTTCCGTAAACAAAATTAATCAAAATTTAAATCGTGAGATGCAATCGAAATGTCATTTTAGTTTTTTTTTACACAGTTTAAAAGTTGTTTGTTTTTAACAGTTAAAATGTTTGTTTTATTTAAAAATATACTTTCTCATGCTCATCTAGGCTTTAGTGTGGCATGAAAAACGTTTATCATCAATATTGAAAACATTTGGGTTCGAATTTCGAACATTTTACAAATAAATGCAAATAGTAATATTTTGTAACATTATAGTTATGTTCACTGTTGCTTTTTATCAGTTTAAAGGCCCTGTGAAGTGCTTTGAAATGTGCATTTTTTTAATTCGGTGTTTGACGTAATCTCCACTGAAAAACAAAAAAGGGCTGGACACAGAGTAGCTCCTCCCCTTTAAAACACACCCATAGTGTTTAGTTTTCTTACAGCTCTGCCAGTGAGAGTGGTAATATCAAGTGCGTCTTGAAGGGGGCGGGGCATGTCACATACTGTTGAGCATTTGATTGGTCAAGATTTGATGAGAAACTGAATTATGAGCTGACGTGGAAAAAAAAAACGTTGATCCATTTAAGCGGATGTGACAAACTAAAAGCTTTACATGTTTATATCAGTTTTATATCTTCTGAACGCAAATTTTGTCAGTTTTGGGGCACACTAGCTTATAGGTATCTTCGAAGAATAAAATACGAATCTAAAATACTAAATTTTAGATTATTTTAACTTCACTGGACCTTTAATGTGCACTGATGTTCTAAAAACAATAGTTTTTTCTTATTATAATTATAATCATACTGACTCCAAACTTAAAAATGGTAAAAAAAAGAGGTTTGTAGGTGCCATTTTATGGTAACATTTCTAAACAACCAACAATAAGTTATTATAAAAAGGCTGTACGACTAAATAACAATATAAATGGCCACGGTTTAATAACACAACTATTAAAATCTAAACTAAGTTACGATTTTGGTTCAATAAATTAAGCTACGTCAAACAAGAAACATTAATTGGAAGCACCATTACACACACACACACACACACACACACACACACACACACACACATATTAGAAAGGAACACTAAAATGTGCTCTAGCTTGACATTCAACACATTACTCACAGTGTAAAAGCTCACGACCACAAAAACAAGTTACGGCAGTCATCTTCAAGCATATCCGTCCTCACAGTTCCTCAAGTAGCTGCGATACAAACGTGTCATCAGTGAGTACGTTTACATGGACATCAGATATCATTATTCACCTTATTCTGAATAAGGCAAGATTATTATTGAGGTTTTACATGATGTTAACACTTTGATGTTCCAGTTTTACATGTTATGGATTGATTAATGGCATATCACAGTTGGTGTTGTTAAGACGTTTAAGTTTGTCATGAATATAGCATTTAATTCTGACATGGTCTTAAACAATAAATAAAAAGTTTACATGTCGTCATACATTTTTTTTATTTTCATTTTATAATTTAATTTGAATCGTTATGGCGCGATACTTCCGGTCCCATTCACTTCCATTCATTTTTAGATGTTAAAAACGATTTTGTTATGCTGCTTGATGATGCAAACCGATATTTTCTAATTATATTATTTTACTTTGTCTGCATATTCATGAACACACTTGTTTGTAGAGCAAGCAGTTTGACCATTTTCTGCGGTTTATTATTCCTAGCCATTTCTCCCATAGGCAACTGAAATGAAAGGTCTACAACAGGGGTGCTCAAACTCAGTCCTGGAGGGCCGGTGTCCTGTACATTTTAGTTCCAGCCCCAATGAAACGCACCTGAATCAGCTTATAGATGATTAGGCATTAAAAAAGCGAGCGATTGCTCCATGTTTTACATTTCTGTCCAGAGAGGTCATGTTTTGATCCTCGGTTGGTCTCATGCAGTCAAGTGATGCGATTTTGTGATGCGATTTTCACTAAACTTGAACTCTGCACCGCAGCGACCTGCGAAACTTGACGCATAACCCTTCGTTTCCGGTCTGACGCATTTGCGTGCGTATGCATGGAAGTCTATGGGAGGAAAAGCCCAGTGTGACCGCAGCTTTAGTATACTAAAACTTCCAGGCAAGCGTGTTGAAGAAAGTTGGAGCTAAACTATGCAGGACACTGGCCCTCCAGGACCAAGTTTGGACACCCCCGGTCTACAACAATCGCAAAAACAAGCATTAAAGAATAAGGTCAATACAGTTTTCAGATTTGACCACATTCTCATCCTTTTATTTACTTGTTTGTTTTCATTTTTGGCTTTTGTTTTTGCCTTATCTGCTTTCTGGAACCATTCGTCACCGAACTCAAACCCTGTCATCACGCTCAACTCAGCTCTGCGTCTTTAATTCTTGACGTTTGCGGCGAGCCACAGGACAAACTAGTAATAGCAGAAAAGCTGTCCGCACGAACTAAGCGGTCAACTGGTAAGCGCGAAAAGGAACGGCATCACCACCCCTTATCATTCGTTTTAAAGATGAAACGCAGCCATATGTTCCTCTGGCTACATAATTCGCAATCTCCAGAAATGTATATAGGGCTACATTTTCAGAATGAGCCTATGTTGGATACTTCTCGTCTACCGTTTTTCGAATACTATGAATTTAGATATACTACTTTGCTCGCATGTTATTTTTTTATATTGTATGTGATTTTGGAAGCACCTTTTGTTCGTATGGTTTGACTAATCAAATGATTTTCTGGGTTTTGTTGAAATATTTTTCTGATGATTGTCTGGTTAGAATTTCGTTACATCTCTAACATCAAAAATGTAATTGCAAAATTGCAACAAAAAAAAAAATCATAGGATGCAATCAAATGATGCGACTAAAAGAGGAATAATCAACGTGATTAAGATAATAAAAAGTCTCTGTTTAAATGGTAGATTCTTAATCTGAGTTATTGTTGTCCATGTAAACATACTGTAGTGACCATGAATACGAATACTGTAATAGTAAATACAGTTTATGTCAAAATTACTCCTCTCTTGTGAATTTTTTGATTTCTTTTTAAAATATTTCCCAAATGATGTTTAACAGAGCAAGAAAATTTTCACAGTATTTCCTATAATATTTTTTCTTCTGCAGTAGGTCTTATTTGTTTTTTTTCAGCTAGAATAAAAGCAGTTTTTAATAAAAAAAAAAACATTTTAAGGTCAAAATTATTTGTTTTGATTGTCTAGAGCAGGGGTTCTCAAACTTTTCAGCCCGCGACCCCCAAAATAACAATGCCAGTGACTCGCGACCCCCAATATCCTCTGAGGTGGTTATAAATACAGAAACCTTGCATGCAATGACGCAGACGCACCATTTAAATTTGTGTCAGTGCTTTAAATGTGCCAGAAAGTATAACCTGATGTTATAAAATCAAAATGCATCTGACGCTATTGCTGCCTTTACTATAATGTAATTACCCCAGGGGTCGCAATCCAATAGAACTAGTAACTATAAGCTACTATAGTAACTATATAGTATAAAGTAACTATAAACCACTATTTCTATTTTCAGTATAGTTATGGATAAAATATGTTAATTCTTATGGTTTAATAAAAATAAATAGATTTTTGGAAATCACCAGGCGACCCCCCTTCATTGCCCGCGACCCCTCGGGGGGTCTCGACCCCCACTTTGAGAACCACTGGTCTAAAGAACAAACCATCGTTATACAATGACTTGCCTAATTACCCTAACCTGCCTAATTAACCTAGTTAAGGCTTTTAAATGGCACTTTAAGCTGAATACTAGTATCTTGTAAAATATTATGTACTAAGAGCTAATAATTCTGACTTCAACTGTATCTTAATTCGATTTACGTTTGCCTCAAGTATGACTTTAACTGATATTAAAATAATTAAAAACTCTTAGACGGAATCTTGCCTTAATTGAGTGAATATTGTATTGTTGTTGTCCATGTAAACGTACTGTGTGACTCTCAAAAGTTCAAGTAGTGCAATTCATATCTTAATCCTGTTTCTTTAGCGTATGGGAGTCTGGATGGTGTTGCTGAGCCCCAAGTAGTGCAGGTTCTCAGCGGTGGGCAGAAAGAGCCCGTCTGTGGGCATGAAGCTCTGCTGGTAGTCTGGGTTATCCAGGTTGGCACACGGGGAGCGCGGGAGAGTCGCACAGGAGGTGTTCAGGTACTCCGGGCCCTCGGGTTTATTAGTGCAGCTGTATGTGTCTATGTAGCCGTTCTCTGTCTGTTTGTGGGACGGACCATCGTAGATTGGGTTTATCGTATTGCTTGTGGTTATGTCTTGGTTCATGTACTCTGTAGAAGATTAGAAGAAGCAAATTTAATTGATGCTAAAGTCTATTATTTTTATTTAAGGAGAAAAATGCAGTTATAAGAAAAGGATTTGAATAAATCTAAATCATTCAAAATATATATTAAAAATATATATATTTCATTTTACTTCAGTTTTTTTATTTGATTTGATTGATTGATTCAATTCAAACAGAAAAATCATACACAAAACAATTCTTTGAACAAAATACATCTCCTCATGGTCGAAATAGAGCGGGATGAAGCACAAGCTTTTTCTTCTTTTGCTTATGTCTTGTTTTTACATGAGACATATGAGCTTTACATGAGACATGTTTTACCCTTTTGGCATCTTTGACATATTATATCTTACATTTTATACCATAGACCCAAAAAAATACATAGCACTGCAAATAGCCATTAATTGAAGTTTCATCATACCTTACTCATGTTATTTTTTTTCAATCACCTTTATCATTATATTCCTTTAATAATATATATTTATACAACTTTTAAAATTAATTAATATCCTGATATTTTTTGAGAATCTGTTCTAGACTGTTCCTTAATTTCACACATACACAAACTTTTAAAATTGTCCTTGTTTTAAACCTCCTAAATTTTGTTTTTCTCAGATTATACCCCCCTTGTCTTTCTCCAAATACTTTTATATGCATTTTGGAAGTAATGTATTACTAGCTTTAAACATAAATTGTGCTGGTTTGAATTTAACCAAAACATTGAATTTAAGTATCTTCAATTTAAAAAGTAAAGGATTTGTATGCTACAAAGACCCCACAATTAATCAGTCTAATGACTTATTTTGAACTGTACAAAGGAATCGTAAAGTAATTTATATGAAATCCCCCAAATTTCAACACAATAACCTACATATGGCAACATAATGATTTGTTGCCATCTGATATTTGTATCCACAAATAGTATTTAAAGGCAAAAAAATAATAAGTTACACAAATTATTTATAATTTATTATTATTATTATTATTATTATTATTATTATTATTAATAATAGACTAGAATGGTTAAATGTACATTTTTATGTTTCATCATCTATTGTTACTAAAATAGAAATGAATATTAAACATTATATAGAAATATTAAAACAAAACAATATTTACAATATTAAAACTGAACTAAAAATAAAGATATAAAAATAAAAACTCATTTTCAAATATCAGTAAATGCTTTAACGGTATATATAGGAAAATCTAATATTATTTACTCTGGTCAGTTCAATAAAACCTCTTTGAAGCTAATAGTAGTAAATGTAAAAAAAATTAACAACATTATTATTATTGTTATTCTCTTTTTTAAATATGTGCATGTATAAATGGTTAATGGAAATATTTGTAAATGTTTGTTTGCATATTTTCATATACATTATGTGTAATTGCATTGTATTGGTTTAGTTATGTGGATTTTATTATTATTTTTAAATGTATATGTCTTTATCAGTATTATTATTTTTTATTTATTTTATTTTTTTGAGGTTTGTTCTTAATGTGAAATGCTTTAAATAAAGTTTTGAAACATTATTATTATTATTAAATGCAGATAAAAAAATCTAAGCAAATTACAAGCAAAAAATGTAAGTTGCTTCATACCTCATATTTAAGGTTGTATTAAGAGTTGTATTAAGGTTGTATTACTACCTGGCAGCATGAGGTCTTTCTGCGTGGGGTCTGTAATGTAGCGTAGCATCTCACCGTTCGTATAGTCATCCTGAAAACAACACACAGCACAGCAGTATGAATGCAGATGTCTAATGCAGTGTATTTGTGTTGATAACAGAATGAATGCTGATGTTGTGCTGACAGGGGAGCAGTGATGCTGTGGCTCAGTCTGCTGGCTCTGGCTGAAGATTCTCTTGCTGGGCAGCAGATACTCCTCTGCATCCACCACACCGGTCATGTCTTCAGTGCTGATCCACGAGCGGAAAAACCTGGAATCCGTTGGGCTCGGCTGATACATATGATCATCGCCCTGAGGATGAGGACAAGTGCACAATAATTATAAATGCTTATGTTTATGATAATAATGTTTATGTTTACTGTTAAGAAATAGCTCTTTAAACCATTAGGAAATAGTTTGCTCTGATAATTAAATGAATTAAATGAATAAATAATTTAAACATACGTTTAACCACCCCTATAACATTTAGTAATTTAGGAGATGCTTTTATCCAAAGCCATAATCAGAGGTTAGTGTAGGTCAGAATACACTCAATAATACTTCAACTTAAAGAAGTTTAATTAATAATTTAATTCAAAATATACATTTAGTTTACTGAGGCATATTAGATTTGACCCCTGAATTTGCACCCTGCCTATAGACTTGGTCGGAGATAAAAACATCACTACCATTAGAATCCATTAGAGTGAATGTACGGAGATCTTGTTTGGTGCTTTATCTTAATTAATTCCTTCATTTTCCTTTGGCAAAGTACCTTTATTAATCGGGGGTTGCCACAGCACAATGAACCTCCAACTTATCCAGCATATGTTACATATATTGAATAGATATGTTATATATATATTGAATAGATAATAGAAATAAATAGGTTTTAATGTTGATAATGTCCCGCATGTAGTGTGTTTTGGTGATGGTTATGCTAGAAGTCAGTGTACTGCCGGACAAAAAGCATCCTTGTAAGATTATGCCTCAACTCATTCACCAGTATAAGAATTATTCGGTGGATCAATTAATAGTAACATTTATATTGAAATGGCTTTGATTAGTTAATCAAATAGAAATTTGAATCAAGGGATACTTAATCTGGCAGGGGTGTTATTTTTGGGGTCAAAAAGCACAACTGTAATTGTAATTTGATGCAAAGATGATATAATACATTTGTTGAATGCATGAGTGTGTGTGTGTGTATATATATACATATATACATACATATATACATACATATATATATATATATATATATATATATATATATATATATATATATATATATATATATATATATATATATATATATATATATATATATATATATATTAAGGGTGGAGCCGAACCCGAATGTGTATATATATACACATATACATACACACAGTTGAAGTCAGAATTATTAGCCACCTCTTCATTTTTTTTTTCTTGTTTTAAATATTTCCTAAATGATGTTTAACAGAGCAAGGAAATGTTCACAGTGTGTCTAATAATATTTTTTTCTTCTGGAGAAAGTCTTATTTGCTTTATTTTGGCTAGAATAAAAGCAGTTTTAAATTAAAAAAAAACTTTAGGGACAAAATTATTATCCCCTTTAAGCTATATATTTTTTCGATTGTTTACAGAACAAACCATCATTATACAATACCTTGCCTAATTTCCCCAACCTAGCTAGTTGACCTAATTAACCTAGTTAAACATTTAAATGTCACTTTAAGCTGTATAGAAGTGTCTTATAAAATATCTAGTCAAATATTATTTACTGTCATTATGACAAAGATAAAATAAATCAGTTATTAGAAATGAGTTATTAAAACTATTCGTTTAGAAATGTGCTGAGAAAAATCTTCATTCCGTTAAACAGAAATTAGGGGAAAAATAACCGGGGAGGCTAATAAGTCTAACTTCAACTACAAATATATATATATATATATATATATATATATATATATATATATATATATATATATATATATATATACACGTTGTTTTAAAAATCAAAAGATTAAAAACTTTTGAGGATTTAAGCTTATGATGACTGTTAAATGCATCGTCCATTCGTCCAGGGGAAAGGGATGTTTTCTCCCCTGCTGACTCTGCCCCCAGGTCACGCCCCCAGATATGACATGGTGCCAACCAAATCTATAAGTGAGTTCTTTTTCATTTTCCACAGAAAATACCTGAATGACAAGGTATCGGGATGGATCTCGCGCCATTTTGGAAAACTCTACCACAAGCTCACGAAAGTGAGGCCTGCTGTCAGCGTCGATCATCCAACCTACATATAAACACACACATCATATCCTGTCAGTTCGGCTGCAGTCAGATGATATTATGAATATTCATTATTTCATGTTCATTTTGAATAACCGTTTCGTTCATCGAAAGCATTGATATTTGTAATGCTGTATTTTCTATGGTGTTTATATATATATATATATATATATATATATATATATATATATATATATATATATATATATATATATATATAAACACCATAGAAAAAAAAAAAAATATATATATATATATATATATATATATATATATATATATATATATATATATATATATATATATTATTATTATTATTATTATTATTTTTAAATTAAAAAAAAAAATTTTTTTTAAATTGAACGTTTTTAGTACAAAAACATAAAAATTTTCATTGAGTATTAAGATAATTTCCTGACCCCCATATAAAAAAATTGTGACAAAATAAACATAGTAAAATAAATTAAATAGTAATTAAATAAGCAAACCAATAAAAAAAATAAGTGCTTAATATACAAATTATTTTACAAAAAAGGCAGATTGCATTTCTTTTGTCCAGGCTGGGTCTAACAGACATGCGTCTTAGAGTCTTGAGAGACTTTGAGGTTCCCAGATCATTTCTTTGGTGTTTTGAATTGTTGTGTTTGCAGTTCAATTATATGTACTTTTGTATGATCTGTGATGTGTTTCCCTCAGAGTCAGCATTATCACTCACACTTGACCATGATCATGTAGACGTCTATGGTGCAGATGTTGGGCTGCGGCAGACGCTCTCCTTTCTCCAGGATATCTGCAATCTCTCGGGCTGGAATCCCATTGTACGGTTTGGAGCCGAATGTCATTAACTCCCAGACTGTGACTCCTGATGCAGTAAATATCAATGAACACTTTACAGTAGGGTTCAGTTTGTTGTTGAATTACTGTAGATGTCATAAACTCACAATCTTCTTTTATTCCCCCTGCATTTATTAATATTTTCAGTATGTTTGGTTGCACTGTTGCATAAGTAGTGCACAAGTACAAAAATGGAAATGCGTCTAGTGACTTTTAAACACAATAATTATTAATATTTAGATTCAATTTAAAAAAACTCTACTATATCACTCTAAATAGTATTGTATTTAAAATATATATTTTTTCACTTTTATTTTAATGATAATATGATTTTAAGTAAATGCAAATGCACCTAGTGTTTTTACTCATTATAAATATTGATATTCAATATAAAGCTTAATAAAAACATTATAAATAAATTATAAATATAAAAATAAAAACACTAAAATAATAATTGTTAAAAGTTTATTACTTTTCATTTTAATTCTATTATTTTTATATTTGCTCATTAAAAATGTAAGATTTTATTTTATATTCATTCATTTTCTTTTCGGCTTAGTCCCTTTATTAACAGTGCATGCCCTTCCAGCTGCAACTCAGTACTTATTCAATTCACCTATAGCGCTACTCTTTTAGACTTTGGACTCATATTAGAGTTTAACCTTGTAGTAAACTGAGAGCTGTTTGAGAACATTATAAATATTTATATTCAATATAATGCTTAATATGCAAAATATTTAAGTTAAAATTTAAGTATATATATATATATATATATATATATATATATATATATATATATATATATATATATATATATATATATATGTATATATATATATATTTATATGTATATATATATATATTTATGTATATATATATATAGTTTATATACCGTTACATTTTTTAAAAAGTAATACATAACTGTTTTTTAAAAATGTAATATTTTATTTCCGCTTTATTTTAATTATAAAATATTTTTTTTTAATAATTATATTGTTTACTATAAAGTTAAACACAAATTAACATTTATATTTGAGTTGTGTAACCCTTGCATATTATTGACAAACAAAATATTTTACATTATTACACTCTGCTCTGATATTTAGCTGGTCATCAATGCAATTTGTGTTATATACCAGCAATACACACTTACCGTAACTCCAAACATCACTCTGATGAGTATAAATCCAGTGACGAATCGACTCTAGAGCCATCCACTTTATAGGCACCTAAAATACAACAAACACCAAAATTGAGACTTTCTTGTAAATATCAACTAATAGCTTCACATAATGGTTAAAGCAGTAGTTCATAGAAAAAATTAAATACTGCTATCATTAACTCATTTTTCTAAACCTGTTTGAGTTTTTTTTTTTCCTGTTGAACACAAGTAAAGATATACTGAAGAATGCTGGGAAAAGTCATTGATCTCCATAGTATTTTTTTGTTCTTACTATTGATGCCGATGTCTGCTTTTATTAATTCATTCATTTATTTCATTTTCGGCTTAGTTCCTTTATTAATCAGGGGTCGCCACAGCAGAATGAACCGCCAACTTTAATTTTTTTTTTTTTTACTCTAAAACTGCCTGTAGTCATTGACTAAAATCTTATTTAAAGGACTTGTAAAGACTTTGAAATGTACAATTTTAATTCAATGTTTGACATAATCTCAACTGAACAATGAAGAGAAGTTTGGACATAGAGTAGCCCCTCCCCTTAAAAAAAACAGCCAATAGCGCTCCGTTTTTATCACAGCTCTGCCAGTAAGAGGGATTGAGCTCAAGAGCATTAAGTGAACAGCAAATAGCAAATGAGAAGTGTCTTGAAGGGGGTGGGGCATGTCAGATACTAGAGAGCATTTGATTGGTCAGAAGATTTGATGTGGAAACTGAAAATGATGTGACGTGAAAAAATAGTTGATCCAATTTTTTTGTGATAAACTACAAGCTTTTGCTGGTTATCTATTCTAAATGCTAATTTTGTCACTGTTTTGTACAGTTCATCCGGAAAGTATTCACTTCACTTTTTCCACATTTTTTATGTTACAGCCTTATTCCAAAATGGATTAAATTCATTTATTTCTCGAAATTCAACACACAATACCCCATAATGACGATGTAAAAAGAAATTGTTGCAAAAATTTTTATAATAAAAAAGCTGAAAAATCACATGTACATCAGTATTCACAGCCTTTGCTCAATACTTTGTTGATTCACCGTTGGCAGCAATTATAGCCTAAAGTCTTTTTGAATATGATGCCACAAGCTTGGCACACCTGTCTTTTGGAAATTTTGCCCATTCCTCTTTGCAGTACCTCTCGAGCTCTATCAGGTTGGATGGGAAGCGACGGTGTACAGCCATTTACAGATCTCTCCAAAGATGCTCAATAGGTTTTAGGTCTGGGCACTTAAGCAAGTTTTTATTCAGGGTGTCTGTACATTGCTGCATTCATCTTTTCCTTTATCCTGACTAGTCTTCCAGTTCTTGCTGCTGAAAAACATCCCCACAGCATGATGCTGCCACCACCACTTCATTGTAGGGATGGTATTAGCCTGGGGATGACTGGTGCCTGGTTTTCTCCAAACGTAACGCCTGGCATTCACTCCAAAGAGTTCAATTTGAGTCTCATCAGACCAGAGAATTTTGTTTCTTTTAGTCTGAGAGTCTTTCAAATGCCTTTTGGCAAATTTTAGGCCGGGGGTGGCTTCCGTCTGGCCACTCTACCATACAGGCCTGATTGGTGGCTTGCTGCACAGCTGGTTGTCCTTCTGTAAGGTTCTCCTCTCTCCACAGAAGAACGCTGGAGCTCAGACTGAGAGACCATCTGGTTTTGGATCACCTCCCTGCCAGCTCTAGGAAGAGTCCTGGTGGTTCCAAACATCTTCCACTTACAGTTGATGGAGGCCACTGTGCTCACTGGAACTTTCAGAGCAGCAGAACTTTTCTGTAACCTTCCTCAGCCTTGTGCCTCAAGACAATCCGGTCTCAGGAGTCTACAGACAAATCCTTTGTCTTCATGCCTGGTTTGTGCTTTGACATGCACTGTCAACCCTGGGTACTTATATAGACAGGTGTATGCCTTTTTAAAACCATGTCCAATCAACTGATTTCACCACAAGTGAAGTCCAATTAAACTGCTGAAACATCTCAAGAATTATCGGTGAAAACAGAATGTATCTGAGCTCAATTTAGAGCTTCACGGCAAATGCTGTCAATATATCTGTACATGTGATTTTTCAGGTTTTTTATTTTTAATAAATTTGCAACAATTTCAAAAATATATTTTTTCACATTGTCGTTAAGTTAGGTTACTTTTTGGAATAAGACTGTAATATAATAAACTGTGGAAAAAGTGACGCGCTATAAATACTTTCCGGATGCACTGTAGCACTCTAGTTTATTGATCTACTTATAACACTACTATCTAAAAACATTATTATAATTTCACGAGACCTTTAACGTTTTACCGCTGAAAACAAGGTTGAGTAAATTACCAGCAGATCTTTATTTTAGGTTTATATCTTTCCCAGGTAATGTTTGTGAATGTGCTATATGTACTTTTCCTCCTTCAGCGTGATACTCTTTCTCATCTGCGCTCAGGAGTCGGGCCAGGCCGAAGTCGGTGATCTTCACGTGGTTGGGAGTTTTGACCAGCACATTTCTGGCTGCTAAATCACGATGCACCAGATGACGCTCCTCCAAGTAGCTCATTCCCTGTCAAAGAAAAGGTCAGATGTTTTTCAGATATCGATGATAAGTAAAGGATGTCAATATAGGCTTTGTGTGTAAATTCCAGACACTCAGCGCTTTCAGAATTGCTGTTTTTGCTGTTTACAAGACGAAATGCACTGAATTTATTTATGAGAGTGTTAAGCTTGTTGTTTATTTATGCATTGTTTCGCATTTAAATATTTATGGATTTATTTGTAAGTAGGTTTATGCAAGATTTATGCGCCACCACTTAAATAGCCGAAGTAAACAAAATATACAGTTGTAGTCAGCATTATTAACCCTCTTGAATTATTAGCCCTCCTGTATATTTTTAAAGTGACATTTAAAGGCTTAACTAGGTTAATTAGGCAAGTTAGGGTAATTCGACAATTCATTTTATAACAGTGGTTTGTTTTGTGGGCAACAGAAAAATATATATTATTTAAGGGGTTAAAACTAGGCAGGTTAGGGTAATTAGGCAAGTTATTGTATAATGATAGTTTGTTCTGTAGACTATTGAAAAAAATTTACCTTAAAGGGGCTAATGATTTAGTCCTTAAAATGGCTTTTAAAAAATATTATCAGACATACTGTGACTATTTCCTTGCTCTGTTAAACATCATTTGGGTAATATAAAAGAAAAACACAGGAGGGCGAATAATTTTGTCTTTAAATGTATGTATGTTTGTATGTTTGTATGTATGTATGTATGTATGTATGTATGTATGTTTGTATGTATGTATGTTTGTATGTATGTATGTATGTATGTATGTATGTATGTATGTATGTATGTTTGTATGTATGTATGTATGTTTGTATGTATGTATGTATGTTTGTATGTATGTTTGTATGCATGTACTGTGTGTGTGTGTGCGTATATATACATACATATATATATATATATATATATATATTTTTTTTTTTTTTGTGTGTGTTCAGGAAATTGTTTTTTTTTTTTTACATTAAAAGTGATGTTAAATTTTCTTATTCTTACAAATTACTAGATTTTTATTATTCTAAATATCTCAAATAAAATATAAATAATAGATTTATTAATCTATTTAATATATAATCTTAATATATAATAAGTAAATATATAAAGTAAATGTAGCCTTGGTGAACATAAAACATCAAATGAAAGCGAAATATATTCAGGTTTTACATGTGTTTGGCGTCACTGGACTTTATTTCTTATCTTTTAATGTATTTGTTCCAATGTTTTTAAATTAAAAATCTTCTGAGTTCTTAATGTGTATTTATAATTTACAGTTGAAGTCAGAATTATTAGCCCCCTGTCTACACCCCCCCCCCCCCAATTTCAACACATTTCTAAACATAATAGTTATATAAATAATTAATTTCTTATAACTGATTTATTTTATCTTTGCCATGATGACAGTAAATAATATTTGACTAGATATTTTTCAATAAACTTCTATACAGCTTAAAGAGATATTTAAAGGCTTAACTAGGGTAATTAAGCAAGTTATTGTATAACTTGCGTTTGTCCTGTAGATAATCGAAATCAAAAATTGTTTAAGGGGGATAATAATTTTGACCTTAAAATATTTTTTTATAAAATTCAAAACTGCACCAAAATAAAACAAATAAGACTTCCTCCAAAAGAAAACATACAAAAAATACTGTGCAGAATTCCTTGCTCTGTTAAACATCATTTGGGAAATAATAGAAAAAGAATAAATAGCGCACATGAGGGCGAATACTTCTAATTTCAACAATATATTTAATTGTTTTATGCACACAATTTCCATGCTGTATTTTGATTATTTAGGTTTAGACAGTGAACTGACCTTGGCGATCTGCACACACCAGTTTAACAGCGTCTGCGAGCCGATGTTGTCTTTATTCTCGCGCACGTAATCCAGCAAGCAGCCGAACGGCATGATCTGAGTGATGAGCTGAACGTCAGACGTCAGACAGATTCCCAGCAGACGACACACGTGCGGATTATCCACACCAGCCATCACATACGCCTCCTGAAAACACAGCAAAACACACTTTACATGCAGCACCACTGAGAGTCGTGAGGGAAAACTGCAGCACAAACACACACTTACATCCAAGATCTCTTTGTTGGCTTTGGGAGACGCCACTTCTCTTAAAACTTTAATAGCGACAGGTATTTTCACATCTTCACCCTCTGGGATCCACAATCCCTGGGAGAAAAGCAGGAAAGAGACACAATTCAAATTCACAGCTTCTCAGTTCTGAATATACAGTTGAAGTCAGAATTATTCGCCCCCTGTTTATTTTTTCCTCAATTTCTGTTTATTGAAGAGAAGATTTTTCAACAAATATCTAAACATAATAGTTTTAATAACTCATTTCTAATAACTGATTTATTTTATCTTTGCCCTGATGACAGTACATAATATTTGACTAGATATTTTTCAAGACACTTCTACACAGCTTAAAGTGACATTTATGGCCCGTTTCCACTGAGTGGTACGGTACGGTGCAGTATGGTATGGTACGGTTCGGTTTGGTATGATTTTATGGCCGTTTCCACTGTCAAAAGGCGTACCGAACCAAACCGTACCGTACCACTTTTTCGGGACCTAGAAAGGGTACCAAAAGGCGGAGCTAGACGCGCAGCTGAACGCTATCGGTTTACAGAAGGGATACGTCATTCACTTACAACAAGCCAGAATGTAAACAAAGGACTCGCCATGTTTGAAATACACAGCGAGAGATTACAGCGGAATTATATATTCATATATCATCGTCCTGATGAACAGCCACACAGCCATGGAGTAGTGCAGAGTCTACCCTGTGCCTCCCAGTTTCTTTACGAGCCAGTCTGTCTCTTATTCTATATAATTACAGACGTTACAGTAGGCTATTTTGCACTGTCATTGATCTGCAATAATGATTCTGAACTCAACTGTGTATATAAATTTTATATATATATATATATATATATAAATATATATATATGAAGTCAGAATTATTAGCCCCCTTTGAATTTGTTTTTCTTATTTAAATATTTCCCAAAGGACGTTTAACAGAGCAATGGGGTACAACGTCAATCTGACATCATGTTGATGTCCTGTGCTTGCTGGGAACATTATTTAACTTAAATAACATTAAGTAATACTAAAAACATACAATAATATTACAACATACAATAATACAAAACATACAATAAACATTAAAACCATAAATAAATACTGTAATAAATGTATTACTAAGAGTTTGTTCATGTTAGTTAATATATTAATGTACTAACATTAACTTATGATTTTTTTTTTAAATGTCACCATTAGTCTTACTACAGTATAATTAATGAATTAATGTAATAATTATATTAACATAATATTGGTTAATATAAGGGAGATGCAATGGCGCAGTAGGTAGTGCTGTCACCTCACAGCAAGAAGGTCGCTGGTTCGAGCCTCGGCTGAGTCAGCTGGCTTTTCTGTGTGGAGTTTGCATGTTCTCCCTGTGTTTGCGTGGGTTTTCTTCGGGTACTTTGTTTTCCCCCACAGTCCAAAGACATGCGGTACAGGTGAATTGGGTAGGCTAAATTGTTTATAGTGTATGTATGTGTGCGAATGAGTTTGTATGTGTTTCCTAGTGATGGGTTGCGGCTGGAAGGGCATCCGCTGCGTAAAACATGTGCTGGATAAGTTGGCGGTTCATTCTGCTGTGTCGACCACAGGTTAATAAAGGAACTAATCCAAAAAGAAAATGAATGAATAAATGAATGGTTAATATATTTAATCATCCTATTGATCAATAATATTGTAGATTTTCATTTTCATCTTCAAGAAGTTTATTTAACTTTAATTTTATTTTAGTATCTTTAGTAAACTTAGTATAAACATTATTAATTAAGTAGTATGAACAGAAAGTTAACACTTTCAAAGCATGTATTATTTTTGTACTTTTATTTTCATTCATTTTCTACTGCTTATCCAGGGCTGGGTTGTGGGGCCAGCAGTCTCAGGAGAGAATCCCAGACTTCCCTCTCCCCTGACACTTCTTGTTGCTTCTCCGGGGTGATCCCGAGGTCTTCCCGGGCCAGCCGAGAGACATAGTCCTTCCAGCGTGTCCTGGGTCATCCCCAAGGCCTCCTCCCGGTGGGACATGCCTGGAACACCTCCCTAGTTAGGCATCCAGGCGGTATCCGAAACAGGTGCCCGAGCCACCTCAGCTGACTTCTCTTGACTTCTTTTCTATTTTATTCTTGATTCTATGTTTATTTTTGTTTATTTAATTCTAATATGTTTATTTTGTGTGTTAAGTTTTTAAAGTGTAACATTTAGTAACAACACTAATCACAGTGTGACTCTATATCTACCAAATCCTATTTCAATCATTTGCCGTAACAGAAATAAGCTAACATCAGATAAATTGTGTATATTGGTGAATAAATTAATTCTACTTAATTTAATGCACCTTAAAAACAGTCCCAAAGGCTCCAGATCCGAGGACTTTGATTTTCTTCAGCTCTGTTTCCTTCAGGATGCGCAGGAGAGCCTGGTTTGGTGCTTCTCCGCTGGGTGTCAGAGGTTCCACCAGCTGCATAGACATGGAGATATGGTTAAAGGGAAAGTTCACCCATATGTACTCATCCTTAAGTGTTTTCAAACCTTTGTACATTTCATTTTTCTCTTGAACACTGAAGATTATATTTTAAAGAAAGCAGAATACCTGTAACCATTGACTTCCATAGTAAAGGTTGATTTCCATAGAAAAAAAAATACAGTGGAAGTCAATGGTTACAGGTTTCCAGCTTTCTTCAAAATATCTTACTTTGTGTTCAACAGAAGAAAGAACAGGTTTGGAAGGAGTAAGTGATGACAGAATGTTCAGTTTTGAGTGAACTATCCCCTTAATTTAGTGCTGGGGTAAATGCATTACAAGTACTACAAGTGAGTTACGTAATCAGATGACATTTTAGTATATACAACTATACTGTTAAAAGTGAACTGTTTCAACTTAAAAAAAAAAAAAAAAAAGATAAATTTACTCAGGGCGTGCTCACACTAGGTAGTTGCCTTAAATCATGCTAAAGCGCTTGTCCTCCCTCTCCTCTACTCCAATGGCACTCACAATGCATTTTACCTTTCGAGCCGGAGCATGCTCATGTCATCAATGATGTGACTGTTCTGTTTTTCCAGAAGAGAAGCACTCCTGCTCAGCACAGTGGACATTGCTTTGGTTATATCGTTTTGTATTATTTTTATTCGTTTGGGATGCAGTAACACAGATCCACAACTTTTGATGCTCATAAATGATCATAAAAGTCGTTGTGCTGCAGGTATTAGGAGGTATTAATTATTATTGAAAAGTAAGACTGATTAATAAATCCACATGAAACAGTCCCTTAAAGGTCACGTTGTGTCTTCAGTTTTGAGCTCAGGTGCGCTTTGCACTCACTACAAGAGTACTGCGCCAAAACCCAACCAAGCCCAATCTTCTAACTGGGCTAGGGCTGCCAACTGAACTGCGCCTGGGCCCGATTCAGAGCACTCACACTTGTCAAACGAACCAGGAAACATGTCCGGGCACTGTTCAGACAGCCTAGTGTGAGTGCACCCTTAAATACTTACATCTATTTAGATCAACTTAAAAAAAAGTTATGCAGGTTTATTCATCTTTCTTTTGTATTACTGGAAAAACTTTTTTTTTTTTAGTAATGGACTACTTTAGTCCATTTTTTTTTTTTTTTTTTTATGTCAACATCTCCAGACTACTTCGCACCATCTGACTAGCAGGTAAAAATTCACAAAATTCACACTATAGCCACCTAGACTCTTGTTCACCCCACTTAAACATCAGTAACGCATATCTGGCGAATCCTATAGAGACTGTGTCTGTTCCTCGTATTATTAGATTAAGAAATAAACGTACTGTGTGCTCCAGGAAAAATCTAGTAAGAATCAAACCAGAAAAACCAGTAGAAAGTGAAAATACAAATTTCGTAAAACTTGGTCTCCTAAACATCAGGTCACTTGCACCTAAAGCACTTATCATTAATGAAATAATAACAGAAAACAATCTTAATGCACTCTGTCTCACTGAAACCTGGCTGAAACAAAATGACTATATTAGCTTAAATGAAGCAACTCCTCCAGGATTCTTATATAAACATGAGGCTCGTCAAACTGGTCGTGGTGGTGGAGTTGCATCAATCTTTAGTGATTTCCTTAATATTAAACAGAGAAACGGACTTATGTTTAGCTCCTTTGAAGTATTATCGCTTAATGTTCAGCTTCCAGATACTATACAAAAACCTATGTTATCTCTCGCTTTAATCACCATATATAGACCCCCAGGACCCTATGTCAAATTTCTAAAAGAATTTTCTGATTTTATTTCTGACTTATTAGTCAAAACTGATAAAATGCTAATTGTAGGTGACTTTAACATCCACATAGATGACGCTAATGATACATTAGGGCTCGCGTTTATGGATTTAATACACTCACTTGGGATAAAGCAAAACGTTGTGGGTCCAACCCATCGCTTAAAGCATACATTAGATCTAATTCTGTCTTAAGGAATCGAGGTTATTGACGTAGACATTATACCACAAAGTGATGATATTACAGATCACTACCTCTTACTATATAAGCTATGTTTACCTGAAATCAGCAAACCCGCTCCAATACTCCGCCCTAGTAGAACTATTGTTCCGTCAACTAAAGATGAATTTATAAATAACTTACCTGATCTCTCTCTATTTCGTAATGCACCCGCAAACTCAAATGATCTTGATGTAGTAACCAGCAGTATGGATGCCATCTTTACTAGCACACTAAATACTGTGGCACCCATCAAATTAAAAAAGGTTAGAGAGATTAAAACTATACCATGGTATAATAGTCATACTCGTGCGCTCAAAACAGCAACCCGCGCCCTGGAACGTAAATGGAAAAAAACTAATTTAGAGGTCTTTAGAATTGCGTACAAAGACAGTATGTCCAGCTATAGGAAGGCTCTAAAATCTGCCAGGACCGAGCACCTGCGCAAACTGATAGAAAATAATCATAACAATCCTAGATTTTTATTTAACACCATCTCTAAATTAGCAAATAATCGGTCATCCTTGGAACAAACTACTCCACCGCAAATTAGTAGTGATGACTTCATGAATTTTTTCAGTAATAAAATAGAAGGCTTTAGACAGAAAATAGGAGATGCCAAACTTTCTGCACCGGCTTATACTCCAAATCCTGTAAATATTTCATTAAATCATAATAATAACCTACACTGCTTCAAAATCATAGAACATGAAGAGTTAGTAAAAATTATAAATAGCTCTAAACCAGCTACGTGTATACTGGACTCAATTCCAACAAAATTACTGAAAGAGCTGCTACCTGCTATAGGAGAACCTCTTCTTAACATTATCAACTCTTCTTTATCTATAGGCCATGTTCCAAACTCTTACAAGCTAGCTGTTATTAAGCCTATTATTAAGAAACCGCAACTAGACACCAACAACTTAGCTAACTATAGGCCTATTTCAAATCTTCCATTTATGTCTAAAATACTAGAAAAAGTTGTTTCCACTCAATTATGCTCTTATCTGCAGACGAACAATATTTTTGAAGTGTTTCAGTCAGGTTTCAGGGCTCACCACAGTACAGAAACCGCCTTAGTGAAAATAACCAACGATTTACTCTTAGCTGCTGACCGAGGGTGCGTCTCGCTATTAGTTTTACTCGATCTTAGTGCAGCATTTGATACCATTGACCACAATATCCTTATAAATCGTTTAAAGTCTACAGGTGTACAGGGACAGGCTCTACAATGGTTTAA
Source organism: Danio rerio (assembly GCF_052040795.2). Taxonomy (NCBI): domain Eukaryota; kingdom Metazoa; phylum Chordata; class Actinopteri; order Cypriniformes; family Danionidae; genus Danio; species Danio rerio. The sequence continues at coordinate 36,813,098 of NC_141044.1, forward strand.
GTCATACTTAACTGACCGCTACCAGTTTGTAAATCTTAATGGACAGCCTTCACAAATCTGCCCAGTAAAGTATGGGGTGCCTCAAGGATCAGTTTTAGGCCCTTTACTGTTTACAATTTACATGCTACCTATGGGAGACATTATTAGAAGACATGGGATCAGCTTTCACTGCTATGCAGATGATACTCAATTATATATTTCCACTAAACCTGACGAGACGTCTGAACTTTCTAAACTAACTGAGTGTATCAAAGACATTAAAGACTGGATGACCAACAATTTTCTTCTCTTAAACTCAGACAAAACAGAATTATTACTTATTGGGCCTAAATCTTGCACACAGCAGATCTCGCAACTCAATTTACAATTAGAGGGATACAAAGTTAGCTTTAGCTCTACTATAAAAGATCTGGGTGTCATATTAGACAGCAATCTAACTTTTAAAAACCATATATCCCATGTCACAAAAACTGCCTTCTTTCATCTGAGAAATATCGCTAAATTGCGAAATATGCTATCCATCTCAGATGCAGAAAAGCTAGTCCATGCTTTTATGACTTCGAGACTGGATTACTGTAATGCTCTATTTGCTGGCTGCCCAGCATCCTCTATTAACAAACTTCAATTAGTACAAAATGCAGCAGCCAGAGTTCTGACCAGGTCTAGAAAATATGATCATATAACCCCAATTTTATCCTCCTTACACTGGCTGCCTGTTAAATTTCGTATTGAATTTAAAATATTACTTCTCACCTATAAAGCTTTAAATAATCTAGCTCCTGTTTATCTAACCAACCTTCTGTCTCGCTACGAACCAACTCGCTCCTTAAGATCTCAAAATTTAGGGCTTCTGGTAGTACCTAGAATAGCAAAATCAAGTAAAGGAGGTCGAGCCTTCTCTTTCATGGCTCCTACACTCTGGAATAGCCTTCCTGGTAATGTCCGAGGCTCAGACACACTCTCCCAGTTCAAAACTAGATTAAAGACCTATCTGTTTAGTAAAGCATACACTCAGTGCATCACCTAGCGGGTTCCACACTGGCTTCTACATCTTGCTTATATACACTATGAACAGCAGCTACGCTAATTATTTATTTATTCTCTATTTTCACCTGGGGATACTCATCCCGAGGTCCTCAGATTAGGCGGAGTCACTGATTGGATCCAAGACCAGCGACGTGATGATCCCAAGGATTCCATATCCGGGACCAGGCCATATCCTGAGCTGCTGCTGCGCTGATGGTCGTGTGGAGTGGAGAACATGAGTCTGATTCCAGCGACGCTCCAGGGACAGACGAGTCTTCATTGAGGCCATCTTCCAGCATAAACCACGGCGAATGAAGTTCTGCACAAGACTTTTGGCCAGCGGAGAAATTAAAATCAGTATTCTTAGTTGGGTCGTGCCCAACTGAGTCTGGTTCTCTCAAGGTTTTTTTTTTCTTCACTCCCATCAGGTGAAGTTTTTTTTCCCTCTCCGCTGTCGCCACTGCCTCGCATGGTTCAGGATTGGTAGAGCTACGCATCGATGAATTTGCTCTTCAGTGTTTGAACTCTCAGTAATGATTAAATCACACTGAACTGAGCTAAACTGAACTGAACTGAACTTAAAACACTAAAACCTGAACCACACTGTTCCAGTTACTATGACCATTTATGTGAAGCTGCTTTGACACAATCTGCATTGTAAAAGCGCTATACAAATAAAGCTGAACTTTAAAATTTGCATGAATTCTATTCAACAAAGTAACATCAGTTATGTTTATTTCTCCATTTATTGACTCACAGCTCTCTAGTCCTGTTCCTGTGTTGAGAAAAATCAACAGAAAGTGCGGAGGTGTTGTGTATGATGTGTAAATATAATACATACTATAGCTGTAGGTATAGTAATGTCAACATGCTTTTACTCCTCTCACAAACACAGCTTCAGTATGCCAGTCAAATGCAAACTCTAAATATGCATTGCTGAAGAGTGCTGAACTTGCTTTTCATGCGTGTTTTCATAAACCCCTAGCAAATTTTGACTTAAAGTTTTGTTCAAATGTACATAAAAGCTGGGACTTATTTTCTTCTCACGATGATGCCTCTTGTACATCGTCTTATTACCTTTCAGATCAAAGTATTTTCAGGTGAAAGAAAATTAGTTGATTGAATTAGATTAACTTTAAGTCAGAATTTGCCAAGGGTATGAATAATTTTGGGCTTGAATATACAGTGCTCAGCATACAGTAATTGAGTACACCCCATTTTGAAAAAGAATATTTTATCCCTTTCTCAGTGAATATAGGCTATGTTTTTGGTGCATTTAAAGAAAACAGATTTATTAAACAGATATATTTATTAAAATAACATATTTAGAAATTGAAAGATAATATAATTAATTTCAAGCCAAATATTGCAAAAAAATTACAAACTTTAAAATTTCATCTAAACATTTCCTTTTTTTTTTTTTTTAATATTTGTGAATATTTAATATAAGTGTTTTTGTTAGATCAGCACCAGATTTGGCTTCAGTGCTGACTAATCTAATGTATATGCCAAATACAATATTGTATAAACAAATCACCGATTTGTAAACATTTCAGGATGCGCGCGCAGTGAGGTTGCAGAAAAAAAACGGGAGTGCTAGCATTTACAGTGTGGGAATGACATCCGATACAGTGTAGAGTTTGTTGTTGTCTTAGAAATAAGTTATATTGATTACATATATATATATATTATTTACATAATGCTTTCAGCTTATTATAACAGCTTGTCAGTCAGTGATAAGCTCAGTGATTCGGCAAAATTAAAGTTAAAGTGAGCGGCGTTCGTCTGACAGGTCCATTTGCGATAGCACCCTCCCAATGGATATTGGATGAGAGAAAATGGCCAAGCATACAGCCCCAAATGTACATCTCATTGACACTCCAAGTGATTTTACAAGAGAGAAGTTAAAGGCCTACAAGTCTTTGGATGCCTACAATGTTGTTTTGTGTGGTCATGTGCAAGAAATAATTCTCCATTATTACCAGATTCAAAACTATGTAGTGCTAAAAAACGAGGTTCTGCCTAGCCAAAGACAAGGAAAGAAGACGGAGCTACTGTATACAAGGCCTGGGGAATCATCAACAAGCAAAACAACTGCGTACTAACAGCGAACTGCACCTGTATGACAGGGTATGCGAACTTATATTTCATTCTTAGCATTTAGTGTCCGCAGTTTAATTAACCATATGTTACTGTTTTTGCTGAAATCATTGCTGCAATCAAAAACTAGTAATGTGTATGATTCAGCATAGCGTGAACTCACTTGATATGAAATGAGAACTGGTTAGTCTATCATTTTTAATTAGGTCCTCACTCCATTCAGCTCTTATGATGGCTGTTAGCGAAAGACGTCTGCGGTTGGCATTAAAAGCAGTGTGGTGTACAGTAAAATTTAAGTTTTCTAATTTTATACTTTCAAATTCGGCATCTCACCGCACAACACAACATGTTGAACGGTTGACCCTGTGTGACGTCATGTTTGACGCAGGTTGGTAATTTCGCTATAGCTTCCTATTAAAAATATGAATAAAAAATTTGGATTTACAGGTATGAGGGATGTACTTATATATGCTGAGCAATGTATTTTATATGAGTCAGTCACTCTTTATTTATTTCCCGAAGGCAATTTGGTTGCAACATACAAGCATGTCACATAATACACAAAAGTACATCATACAATACAAGTTCTACCCTAAATTTAAAAACTTTACAGCTGAGGGGATGAATGAAAGTTTAAACCGATTTGTTTTACTAATAGGAGTTCTGTATCGAATACCAGAAGGGAGAAGATAAAACTCGTAGTGCATAGAATGGGAATCATCTGACAGAATACTCTGAGCTTTACTCAAAACTTGTATATAAAACATTTAAGCCCAGCCCACATGAAAAATGTAATGCAAAATTAACATAAAGCAGCTTAAAAAGAAACTAAATAACACATTTAGATATTTTTGGTAAAGATTATAATCCATGCTTTCCTCAGCACTGAGATGGTTGATTTTTAATTTGCACTGGGTATCTGTGTGGTTCACCTCTCTCTCCTGAAGGAGGCGCCGCAGGGTCCGCTTTCGTCTGATGTGTCGACGGCGGAAAATAACGAAGATGAAGAGGAGGATTATCATGACCAGCAGCATCCCTCCGACAACACCAGCCGCCACCACAGGCATGCGAGAGCTGGAGCAAGAAATATAAACAAAAAAAAAACAGGTAAAGTCAAACGTATTCGCTCTCCTGTGAATTCCTTTTTCTTTTTAATGGAGCAAGGAATTTTTTTGCAGTATTTCCTTTGATATTTTTTCTTCTGGAGAAAGTCTGATTTGTTATTTCTGCTAGAATAAAAGCAGTTTTTCATTTTTTGAAAACCATTTTAAGGTAAATATAATTTTATGTGTGTTATTCTGTACACTGATGAATCAAAGCCTCAGAAATGAGTATTAGGTGTAAATTAAGTCAGATGTTGGTTTAGCATATTTTGCATTAATTATTGATCAAGTCTGTGAGAACTGGAGACTTTTACTTCAGTATGATGATGTATTTGCAACTGAGGTTTGAATATGAAGTAGGGGCGGGGTTTTCTTTTGTGCTCCTCCTCTCATCTTTTACTTGCAGCAAAGTAACGGATGAAGGGGTGTGGTGAAACTTATTTCATACAAGCCGTCAAACTGACATCATCAGTGAAGAACTGCTGTTCCAGAGCGGAAGCAAATGATTCGATTTTAATAACTACATATGGATTGGATTAACATGGATTAACAGCATTGATTAATTGTTCACTTTACAGGGTATATGCAGGAATCCTAAAGGTAATACCTTTTTAAAACTTTTAAAAGACCTTCTCAGATTATTTTAAGACCTCTTCGCCACTTCAAGCTCTAATCAGTATCAAACCTTTAACTTAATAAACAGTTGTTAATAAACAGTTAAGTAAATCAATGGAGCACAACCAAGCAACAGAATTCAGATAAGCTTGAAAGAAACAAAGCTTGAACGAATAAATTACGCGATTCTTTTCAGCGACAGGCTTCAGCCACTGTTTAAACTCACCTTTCTCCAACCAGGAGTACACAAACTTACATTTTTCTATTTTGCTGTCTGTTTCGCTCTATGGTTTCGCTACATGTGGAGAGCATCACATCACCTTCACACGTTTTTGTCGCAAATTACGTGACATCACTTGGATGGAGGGGATTGGCCGGATGCACCCTTACCCGGACTAACCGCGTGGATCAAGCATGTCGTTGTTAATTTTAGGCGGCAAATAAATAGTCAGGAGTCAAACACTTTGGACAACGCTTGAACAAAATTTAAGACCTCGTAAAAATGTGATTAACACTTTTTAATACCTTTTAAGGGCCATAAGAACAATTAATCAATTATTATTGATAATATTATTTATTATTAATATCATATAATTAAATATTATTAATTATTAATAATTCATAATTGATTTATCTACTTTTAATACTTTTTAAGGCCCCGCAGACACCCTGCTTTAAGACTACAGGCAAACTAAACATTGTAAGTTCTAGTTACATACAGAATTTAACACTGAAGAACAGCAACAGCATAGAGTAACTCATAATTTACTGTACCCCTTGGGTTCACAGTCGTTCAGTCTTGGTCCACTGCACCTATAATAAACACACACAAAATTCAACACAAATTTCAAGCTCTGACACAAAGCTGCTGAATTATTTATTATTATAGTTATTTATTCAATATTTCCTTCTCTATAATTAGCAAGATATAACACTTTATATAAAGTAAAAATTCTCACTGTTAACTAAAGGGTATTACCTGCCTATTAAGATTATGCATCTTATTTCTGAACGACTTTAATTCTGCTGAATACCTAAACCCAACTACTAGCTTAATAACTATTAATAAGCAGTAAATTAGGACTATGTTATAGTTAATGGTTTATTGATAGCAAGAATTGTACCTTGAATAAAGTGTGACCGAAATAATATATTGTTCATAATAAACATAGAATTTATAATCTACAGTAATGAAAATAATAATAATAATCCAGTAACGCTTAACTTGTTCTTACCCTTGTGTACAGTTAGCATGGCATGGCTGGCACTGTCTGCTTTTGTCTGGGTATGTCCAGACTAGTCTGTTATTAAGGCCTTGCACTCCTTGTGCACACTGTGCCACGCAGTGTGTCCCGTCTTTAAAGTGAGCACACTCAGTACACTGATCAGCACCCTAAAAAGGCAGAAAAAGAAAATCATGTTCACATATCCGACATCGATTGGAACAGAAATGTGACTTAAAAGCAGTGTTTCTCAACCACGTTCCTGAAGGACCACCAAGATTACATTATTCAGATGTCTACTTTTTCTGTCACACACATTACAGGTCTTTCACTCTCTGCTAATGAGCTGATGATCTGAATAAGTTGTTTTGCCAAGGAGGAAAAGGTGCAGAGTTGGTGTTCCTTTTGGAACGTGGTTGAGAAACACTGCTTTGAAGGTTGTTACAGGGATAGTTCACTTAAAAAATAAAACTTCTATCATCATTTATTCACCCTTGTTCCAAAAATAATGTTCTTCTGTTGAACACAAAAGAAGATATTTTGAAAAATGTTGAATACCTGTAACCATTGACTTCCATAGTGTTTATTTTTTTGTTATGAATCTCAATGGTTACAGATTTTCATTATTGTTCAAAATATCTTCTGTGTTTCATCAGAATAAATGAATTCAAATGATTGAAGGGTGAGTGGATTTTAATATTTGGGTGCACTGTCCCTTTAAGCATTACTATATGATTAATTTGGGCTTTTAAACACTGAACGGTGTGACATACCGGCCCATGACAACTTGCCGTCCCGTTTAGAGTCTTGCATTGTGGGTCACAAGCCAAACACTCATTATCTGACATGTACTCTCGAGGGTCTCTGTAAAAACATCACATATGGAGAACAACAGTCAACATCAGCGGATGATACAGTTCTGGTTATATATTTATATTAAGGCTGCAATTTTAAGTGTTAATTAATTAAATAAAGAAAAACTAAAGCATTTTAATTTTTATGCATTATGTCATATAATCTCATCCCCTAATAAATTATCTCAGTTTATTGGTGATGAATATGATGCAGGACAACAACTCGCTATAGAATACTATATTTATATAACAACTGAGCTGATTTGCTGATATAATGCATGATATATTTATGTATAATTTATATTTTTATGTATTTTATGTGTATATTTATATATATATATATATATATATATATATATATATAAAATTAAAAATAATAATATTCATATTTTTATATTTGTATTTTTATTATATCATTAAATAAATCGACTAAAATATCCTTATTGTAAAATGTGACCAGATGATGAGTAAAGATGCTGAAAACTAGTATAAATGAATCACAGGAATAAATTCTACTTCAAAATATGCTCAAACATTAAACAGATTTATTTTAAACTGTTATAATATTTAACAATTTTGCAGTTATTTGTAGTATTACTCAAACGAATGCAGTTTTGGTGAGTAGAAAAGATGTTTTAATATTTTCTTCAATGTTTATAATCATCTTCCTCAGATGTGAATGGTCTGAAATGTCTCACCCGTCCAGCAGGTTGCAGTGACTGACACAGCGCCCCCTACGGCTGACGTGCTGACAGAAGACACACATGGTCGGCCCCGGGCCCCAGCAGCCTTCATCTCCACACATACTGTCACAGGTGCTGTTCTGCTGCTCTGAACAACACAGAAAACATCACTTTTCTTTTATCTGTAAAATAATGATGACTCCTCAAATTATTTTACACTTTTTAGACGTGTTTATATTCAGTTTTACACAAAATTTTACAGCTAAGAATCATTTTTTGTTACAATAGCCCTGATTGTTTTCACTTTACCTCCTCCAACCTTTTTTTTTTATTAAAAAAATTTTCCTCATTTCCTCATCACCTATATATATAGTTGAAGTCATACATATTAATAATAGCCCCCCTGAATTATTAGCCCCCTGTTTTTCCCCCAATTTCTGTTTAGCGGAGAGAAGATTTTTTCAACACATTTCTAATCATGATAGTTGTAATAACTAATTTCTAATAACTGATTTATTTTATCTTTGCAGTGATGACAGTTGATAATATTTTACTAGATTTTTTCAAAACACTTCTATACAGCTTAAAGTACTAGTCAGGTTAGGGTAGTTAGGCAAGTTATTGTATAATGATGCTTTGTTTTTAGGCTATCGAAAAAATATATTTTAAAGGGGCTAATCATTTTTTCCTTAAAATGGCGTTTAAGAAAATAAAAACTGCTTTTATTCTAGCCAAAATGAAACAAATAAGACTTTCTCCAGAAGGAAAAATATTATCAGACATACTGTGAAAATGTCTTTGCTCTGTTAAACATCAAAGAAAAAATATCAAAGGGGGATAATAATTAAAGTTAGGTTATTTAATTGTCAATTTTCATGTTTCTTATTCTTGATGCAATAGTTTAAAAGGAACTAAGTATAAAGTCATTTCAAGCATGTATGTTTTTTTTTTCTCTTCATAGTATTTTTCACAACTAAAAAATAAAAATAAAAAAAGCCAACCATCGTCAGTCTCAGCATGTTAAAACATTTATTTTTCTGACTTTCTTTATTAAAATATAATTAATTGACAATTGAATTTTTTTTTCAATAGAAAAAAAATATTAGATTTTTGTTATTATAAAATTAGTAAATATTAACATCTTACTTTAAAACATACCTAATAAATGTAATAAATCCAGAGAAACGGATAATGAATTCTGAACTGGTCTGTTTCTGTTTATGTATCTCTCCATATATTTATTTTTCATTTAAAGTGAAAATATAGTTGAAGACAAAATTATTAGCCCTCCTATGAAATTTAACTTCTTTTCCAAATCTATTTAAAGTGATGTTTAACGTAATTTCTTTTAGTTTGGCTGGAATAAAAGTAGTTTTGTGTTTAGAATATTGCATTTTTCAGATCAAGATTATTAGCAGAATTATTATTTCATTCATTTTTTTGCTACAAAACAACCAACTGTTGTCGAATAACTTTATATAACAATAACTCTGTCTGATACCACAGATGTGCGGTGCTGCGTTGTTTCCAGTGCGTATGCGCTGTTGCTCAGATCTGAAGAGCTTCTTCCAGTATCTGCCGTCTTCGTAGCACAGCTGAGGATTGTTCCTAACCACCACATCTCCATCACTGATCTCCTTCAGAGAACGCAAACCCAGATGCTCCAGATGAGGAATATTCAGGGCTGCAAAACTGACGGTGCCACTGCATGTGTGAGAGGTAAACAGAACAATACTATTTATAGTACACTTGAAATCCAAACTAACCATATTGACTGTTAGCTCACTTTGCTAATTTTATGGTGAATAATTCATCCGTGCATGTCATTAAGAAAAAAAAAAAGGAGGACGAATCTATTGGACTGTACTAACTCTCCCCAAACTATTGTACTGATTTTTCCAAATGAAATGCCTACATTACTACATCCAATCAGCTTGCAGTAAAAATAAAGCCACGCCCACTGTTTTCTCATTTAATATTAAGCTTCTCTAGGAACTGCGTCACAATAAGAAAAAAAAAAATGGTTGCAGCTTCCAGTGTCCGGTTCATGCATTGCTAATGTAATGAGACTCACTGTTGTTTGGTTCTTCCTCTGATGATCTCCAGGTTCTCAAAAGGGCTGAGGGAGCTGAGGTGTTCAGGCCAGTCTTGGATTATTAGAAAGCCTGAGAAAAATTAAATAGCTCTGATTAACAAGGCTTTTTCTTTAGAAGTCATCCATATGTCACGATTGTATGATCATATTTAAATATTATATCATGCCATTGAATAGTATTTATTATTGTTGTTGTTATTATTATTATTATTGTGTGTTTGTATTGAATTTTTTTATTATATTATAAAAACTCCATAATAATTATTATTATGACAGTAATAATAATAATAATTGTCAATATTAATATTAATAGTGGTAGAGGTGTTATATAAATTATTTTCTGAAATTAAAAAAAATCTTTGTTGAAATGGCCTGACAACAGTAACTATTACGGTTATTAATTGTTATTATTTTTAATAAACATTTTGTAATTTTTGTGTTTGTAGGAATTACCTATTGATGATGATCATAATATTATTTATAATAATAATCCAGTCATTTATTATTTTTATTATTATTATTTTTATTATAAAATATTTTATTTAATGTAATGTTTGTGTGTGTAGGAATCACCTATTGATGATAATAATAATAGTAATAATAATAATATTACAGTCATTGAATATGATTATTATATTATTTTCATTTATAGAATAAAATAACCCTAATAATAATTATTGTAACATTAATCCTAATTGTTGTCATTAATAATAATAATAATAATAATAATAATAATAATAATAATAATCATATTAATAATAACAATATAGTCATTGAATATTATTATTATTAATAATAAACATTTTATTTAATGTAATGCTTGTGTGGGTTGGAATAACCTGTTGATAAATATAATAATAATAATAATAATAATAATAATAAAAATAATAATAATAATCACCACAGTAATCATGTTTTTAATCATTTTTTATAATTTATTAAATTGTTATTTTTATTGTTATAATTATTATTATTATAAAAGTAATAACAATAATTAATATTATTATTAGCAGTATTAAATCAACTATTTTCTGACATTTTAATAAAAAGGATGGCCTTAATAACAGTAAGTAATAAATTTTATTATTTCATTATTTTTATTATTATCATATAATTTTATTTTCTTGTAAATAATTTGATTATTAATCAACTTTTTAATGTAATGTTTGTGTTTGTAAGAATAACCTATTGATGATGATAATAATAATAAGAGTAGTAATAATAATAATTACACACTTGCACAAATGCATCATTTTAAATATATATTTAAAGACATTTTAAGTAAATAATTTTTACCTGAAATTTCCTTCACCGTCTTGAAATAGTCAAGTTTGGCAGGGTCCATGCTTGAAGTATTTGTGAAAGCATCGCTTGAAGATATTCATTCAAAAAAAGCCATTAGTTTGACTGTCTTGCATGTATAAGAATTTGACTGATTCAGTCTAAAAATCTCACCCTTTAAAAGTCATCTGCATTATTGTAATGTGTCCGTTTATTTTAGTGCAGTTGATGAATGAATCGATGTTGGTTGCATTGACTGCGATGGTGTTAACAAGTGCTCCTGTCCCGAGACCATTACACACTAAAGCAAAACACACTGATTTAATGTATCAAAAAAAAGGAGAAAGAAAAGGAGTATTATTAAATTAGTAATGATGCTACTGACCTTTTGGACACAAGCCTTCACATTTGTTGCACTTCCTGATTCCATTTTCTTCCACTTCATGCATGTTACTGCCGCAGGATCGAACGCAGGCGTGATCGGTCACTACAAAGTTATCTACAGCAGAGAGATGTTGCAGTTTAGCTCGCTGTTTCTCCTAGATTGTGTGCAGTACATGTTTCCCTATATTTAACCATACAGTGTTCATTTTATTTTTGAAATTGAGATTTTAAATTATCTTCAAGTTGAACAATACATGTTTCATTGATAAGATAGGATACTGTTTGGCCAAGACACAGCTATTTAAAATCTAAGACTTAGCAAAATAATGACAGAATCACATTTGAAGTTGTTAAAACATGTGTGTATGTGTGTATGTGTGTGTGTGTGTGTGTGTGTGTGTGTGTGTGTGTGTGTGTGTGTGTGTGTGTGTGTGTGTGTGTGTGTGTGTGTGTGTGTGTGTGTGTGTGTGTGTGTATATATATATATATATATATATATATATATATATATATATATATATACACATACATACATACATACATACATACATACATACATTCATAAATACACACACATATATATATATATATATATATATATATATATATATATATATATATATATATATATATATATATATATATATATATATATATATCAGCACTGGTGGGGCGCTAATAGACTTATTGATGTCTGTGCGTAAAGGTTTCCCTATCCAAGAGCGAATGTGAAAGTAGCTCAATTATCTCTCATTCTCACGCAGTAGATGCTCTGTTTAACAGTTTTCTGTTAAAAATCTGTTAACTGTTTGCTTGTGAAATGCTCATTTTTTCCACTTAGACTTACTTTGCGTCCTGTAAATAGCGAATGCGATCTTGGCGTGACGCAGCTGGCTCTTAAAGGTAATGGGAGATGAGACTCTAATTGGTTTATTCTCAAAACACACCTATAACTCATTAAGAAAATAAACGTAACCCTTTTAGACCATGCACCGCGGCGCAAGGCAGATTTACCGTCCTTAAATTAGCAAAAACGCGTCCTGACACGCCCTGAATGCGTTTGCGCCCTGCGTTTTGCGCTCTGCGCATGGACCGTCAAAATAGAGCCCAGAGAGTCTAAAACCCTTTTACATTAGGAACTGCTTTCTTCCGCCATTCATTCACATCTGCATCTGGAACGTTGTGTACCTGGCTGTATATCTTATCAGCGAAGTGAAAGTGACACAAATTTATAATTTCACCGCCTTCCCAGTGACCCGAAGGTCCGTTCTGAATGAGTGGTGAAAATAAAAAGGGATATGAGAGCTCATTTTCAGCTAAGTTAAGGGAAATGGTACTAGTTAGCTGAAGTTTCCTTTCCCAAACGCATGTTTTAGATGCCATTATTCAAATTCGAATTAATGAACTGATTCTTTCACTATATTAGACTCATCACGATACTGAATTAAAATAAAAACTGTCAATTTCCCACTAACATTTATGGCACTGTTGAGGTCTTTCTTAAAACAGCGCTGATTTTCCATTGTGTTCACGTGCTCAACAGAAATGCTTGTGATTGGCCGAGAAGGTCATCAGTTCACCCTCCGCTGTTTACCGAGCACAAACACAGATGAGCCGAGTGATCTGCTTGACGACTCAACTGATCTTCAAAGCTGCTTCGCGCTCCAGTCTCTGTGTATCTGTATTTGCACTGGGTGAAGAGCCGTAAACTGAGTGCAAACAAAGATACATGGAGACTGGAGCGCGAAGCAGCCATGAAGATCAGTCGAGTCATCCGCGCTCAGCGGCGCTTCAATGTTGGCGGAAATGGACGGTTTTAAAACTTCAGTACCGGATCAACACTATTACAGACAACACAAGGATGTGCTACAGAGGCTGAAGCAGGAAAGTGTCCCCACCTTGTTTAACTGGTGCCATGAACTGAAGCCTAGGAAGCTAAATTGCTTTTAATTGTTTAAATTAAACTGAACTAAATGATATTAAAGTGATATTTACACCATTTCTGCATTTTGAAATCTCTGCAACAGCCGAAGGTTAGTAGTGCACAGCATGTTTTTGCAATGTTTACAGTGTTGGTCCAATACTTTCGGGTTTCTTCCCACCGCAGTCTCGCTTTGGTTCCTTAAAATGGTGGCCGCGTGAAATAAGCATATGGTTTTCACCTGCTAAAGATAATGTCAGCAGCTAAGAGGATTAAAAATGTGGAGTTTAAGGATTCGCAAATGAACACTGTCGTCTTGTCTGACTTCTTCTGAGCCTCTTCTTTTGACTTTTTTAGTTTTGCGCAGAGATAACCTTTGTCCTGTTTTAAGTCTGCCACTATACTGATGCATAGGCTTCGTAGCTCCGCCCTCTTTTGAAAAGAGCACTCTCATTTGAATTTAAAGCGACAGTCACCAAACTGCCACAATTAGGGGCACCTAATTAGAGTCATAAGTTATTTGTGAGGTACTTTTAGCTGAAACTTCACATACACAGTGGTGATATCACTCGTACGAGACATAGCAGATCCCCTTTACGATCTAGCACATTTTTTTTAAGTGTTTACCTAAAGTAAACCTTGACACCTGAAAGAACTTATTATATCTTTGCTTACATAGCTCATAATCTCTGGGTGTGTCTTTATTTGTATGTAAACAGAACTTTGAAGACCAGCGTCATGTTTTTTCCTCTGCGTATTATTGGTGGTGTATTTTTATACACAAAAGCAATGTGCCAGTATACCTCATGAAATTTGGGACTCTTATATTTCATCTTTAAAGGAAAGATATGCAGTACCTGCTGTTTTTAGAGTAATAATCTCAGATGCATCAAAAGCAAAACTTACAAGGGCACTGCTTCACACAGGTGGCTCCGAAGTTGTACTTTCCGTTAGGATTGGGAACGAGTTGGTGGTTATTGGGGTCGTATAGCATTAGACGTGGACATGAGTCCTTGCATGTCCCGTCGTCTTGGAAGTCTCTGCAGGCCTGTAGAAAAAGAGACCCGAAGATAGTCTCAGAAAACTTTTAAATTAGATTATAATGGCACTTAAAAATGTAAGACCTTCATCTTTTTATATTACATGACATATGCTACATGACATTTAAGAAGTGTATCACGCACCAGGCAGTCTGTGGGCTGGGGTCCAGTGCAGCCGGCGGCGCAGTGTTCATTGCAGCAGTCGATGGGTTTGGGGCCCTTACACCTCCGCGAGCACTGCTCAGCACAGCTCAGCCGTGTCACTGACAGTGAAGATCAAACAGCTCATTAGGACTCAGTAGTTCACTCATATATTGATATACTGTATGGAGAATTATGCTGTAGTGTTTACAGGTCTGGCAGTTCTCCGGTCCTGGAGCCCAACATGATCCATTATAGCAGCCTGAATCACACGGTTTGCCTGGAGTATGAAGGAAAGAGGTTATTTACAAAGACACACACATATTTATGTCTGACTATCTATCTATTCATCTGTCTTTCCATCTGACCGTCCATCCGTCCATTCATTCGTCCATCTATCTGTCTATACATCTATCTATCCATCCTTCTGTCCATCCATGTGTCCATCTATCTAGCCACCTATCTGTCTGTCCGTCCATCTATCTAGCCATTTATCTCAGTCTATTTTTCCATCAGTCTTTCCATGCATCCATCCATCTGTCCATCCATCTGTTTATCCGTCCATCCATCTGTCCATTTATGTAGCTATCTATCTGACCGTCCACCTGTCCGTCCATTCATCCTTCCATCCATCCATCTATCTAGCTGTCTATCTATCCATCCATCCATCCATCCATCCATCTAGCCGTCTGTCCATCCGTCCATCCATCCGTCTATCCATCTGTCCATCTGACTCTGTCTATCCATTTGTCCATCTGTCTGTTCATCTATCTAGCCATCGATCTGCATGTCCGTCCGTCCATCCATCCATCCGTCCGTCCGTCCGTCCATTCATCCATCCGTCCGTCCATCCATCAATCCGTCGGTCCATTCATCATTCCGTTCTTCCATTTATGTCAAATCATCCATCCATCCTTCCATCTATTTATCCATCTATCTATCAATGAATCTTTCCATCCGTCCATCCATCTATCTGTTCATCTGTCTGTCCATCCATCTGTCCTTCTATCTAGCCATATATGTGTCTGTCTATCCATCCATCCATTCGTTCATCTAGCTAGCCATCTATCTGCATGTCTATCTATCCATCTTTCCATCCATCCGTCCATCTGTCTAGCCATCTATCTGCCTGTATATCCATCTTTCCATCCATCCTTCCATCTATCTAGCCGTCTATCTGCCTGTCTATCTATTCATCCATCCATCTATCTAGCCGTCTATCCATCTGTCCATCCAACTCTATCAATTTGTCCATCCGTCTGTCCATCCATCTAGCCATCAATCTGTATGTCCGTCTGTCAATCCATCCATCCGTCCATCCACTGCCACTGTCTGTCTATCTATATGTCTGTGTTTGTGCATATACATTAGATTAGTCAGTACTGAAGCCAAATCTGGAGCTTATCTAACAAAATAACTTACGATAAGGTCCAAAAACTAGTTCACCCAAATTTATATGTTATAGAAAAATATTAAATACAATTTTAAAAAGGAGGAAAAATCAAGAGAAGCAAAAAATGTGAAAAATTTACTTAAAATTTTGTAGGTTGTTACATTTTTCCAATATTTTGCTTGAATTTAATTGTATTATTTGTCAATTACTAAATATGTTTGGTGCCTAAAATTTTATTTTAATGAATATATCTGTTTAATAAATCAGTTTTGTTGAAATGCACCAAAATACATTGCCTATATTCACTGAGTAATGGATAAAAGTAATCGTTTTCAAAATGGGGTGTACTGAGTTTTGCTGAGCACTGTACATTTCTTTTTTTTATTATTCTTTATTTATATTGAACGTTTTGATTTTAGAAAAAAAGCCCAAAATCCACTCAATCCACTCAAAAAAGTGTAAAATAAAATAAAAACAGTAATACTATGATAAGAATTACCAAATCAGGATTGAAACATATCTGATACAGTCACTCTCAGATTTAACCAAAATTGTACAGTTTTTTTTTTTTTTTTTTTTTTTTTTTTATACACTGGCCACATTTATTTTGGGTGTCATAATGTCCAGTAGATAGAGCCTCCAGCCTCCACTTTTCTTTGGTTGATGGATAAGAAGAGTGATGAATCATCCAGCATGAGAAAAAGCAATGGGTCGCATTGGATCTGAGTTAGCACTGTTCATTTCTCAGCCAGATTTCATTCTTTGATAGATATAAAATTCAAAAGATTTATTTGAAAAATAAATTAAAAATGTTTACTGTGACTTTTGAATGACTTTGTGCATCCTTACTGAAGGAAAGTATTAGACTGTTGAAGCGTTTCCGACAGACTTACACTGAGCACCAGTTTCTCTTGTCAGATTCAATTCGCTGCCATGCTCCACAATGTCCAACCACTGTATGGTCTCCACATTGCAAAGAAGAAGATTGTAGACTATTTTGACTCCACCTTTAAGAATTTCTGCAATACAAAAATGGAAAAATATAATATCGCTCACTATAAATGTCAATTCATTTACAGGACATGTTGCATAATGTGTTGCATTCAGCCATGTAAACAAGCTGTATTGCAAGTTGAATAAAAGCATCAGTTAAATGAATAAATATAAATGATCTACCTGTGAGACTTCTCAAACGCAGCTCTCTGAGGCCGCTGGTGATGTTGTTGTTTTCTAAGGACTCACTTTTGTTGTGGTAGTTTAACACCACTGTGAGGGCGTATTTGCCGTCAAAGAGAGAATGTCCTCGAATGAGCCGCAAGTTTTCCAAGGGTATCACCTCAACGTAGTTTATTCCAATAAGCACATAGCCGCCGACTTCTTCAATGCTCTGCGGTGGGATAGAATATTTTAGAATCTGTTCAGGATTGTTCGATCTAAAGTCATTAATCAAAAATTAGTTTGACACAAAACAAATGTGTGTTGATCATTTCTCCAGTTAGTTACATTTTGATACTGGGACCAGATTAATAATTCAGTAAGGACAAGCAGGAGTGGCATGGTTTGCACTGTCGCCTCACAGCAAGAAGAGCGCTGATTCAAGTCCCGGCTGGGACAGTTGGCATTTCTGTCAGGAGTTTGCATGTTCTCCTATTGTTGGTGTGGGTTTCCGGGTGCTCTGGTTTCCCCCACAGTCCAAAGACATGCGCTATAGGTGAATTGAATAAAGTAAAGTTTGTAGTGATTGTGAAAGTGTATGGGTGTTTCTCAGTACTGGGTTGTGGCTGGAAGGGCATCCACTGTGTAAGGCATATGCCAGAATAGATGACAGTTTATTCCACTGTGACAAAAAGGTGTGTACAGTTTCTTTTTTCAGCTTAATTGTAAATACATTTGGTGGGTTTTTAGACCTCTTATTCCAACATTTTCTTTTAGATGGAAATTTCTTGAAATATCTAAAGAGATATTTCACCCACAATAAACAAACACAAAGGAAAATATTTTGAAGAATACAGGAAACCTGTAGCCATTGACTTACATAATTGTAACGAAAAAATTCTATGAAAGTCAGTGGTTGCATTTTTCTAAATATCTCCTTTTTTGTTCATCAGAAGAACGAAACTCAAAATGGTTTGAATTATCCCTTTAAATGAGTACGCTCCCCAAAAATTAATTTCATTTAATGGTTTAATGAAGAACTGATATTCATCCATAAGAGATCTTTAGATGATTTAAATGTTATTTACATTAAAAAACTATAATTTTTTTAAAAACTTAAAGTTTCTTTAATTAACAAAAATAGTTCTACTGTGGCATTGCAGAAAAACTGCATAGCCCTCACTGTGGCCGTCGGCGACGCTGACGCGCACCTCTCAAAAAAATCACAATGATGCGTACCGCAAGCTCTGTGATTGGTTGGCTTGGTAGTGCTGATGATTGTGGGCAGAGGTTAGAGCTGCGCAAGCCCGTTGGAGCGATATATTTACTACAAGCATCGAGTCCTTTGAAGAAGCCCCAGATGTAGTCTTTTGTTTTGTGTTTTCCTTATGATTAAAGTTGTTGCATGTCCACTGATTCCTGCCTCAAAATGAGCGAATTTGAGCCACTTGCACATTAAGGTAGCATTCAGGAAAAAAAAAAAAAAACAGCAGGGAAACTTGACACAGAGGACCATATTTAAGAGTGTCGAGTGTGCAGTTCTTAAGACTGCAAGCCACTTTAAATGCAGTTAGAATGATCAAGCAAAATATTTATTTATAAATTTATATATATATATATATATATATATATATATATATATATATATATATATATATATATATATATATATATATATATATATAAATATATAAATATATAAATATATATATATATAAATATATAAATATATATATATATATATATATATATATACAGTTGAAGTCGGAATTATTAGCCCCCCTGAATTATTAGACTGCTTGTTTATTTTTTCCCAATTTCTGTTTAACGGAGAGCAGATTTTTTCAACAAATTTATAAACATAATAGTTTTAATAACTCATCTCTAATAACTGATTTATTTTATCTTTGCCATGATGACAGTAAATAATATTTTACTAGATATTTTTCAAGACATTTCTATACAGCTTAAAGTGACATTTAAATGCTTAACTAGGTTAATTAGGTTAACTAGGCAGGTTAGGGTAATTAGGCAAGTTATTGCATAATAATGGTTTGGTCTGTAGATTATCGAGAAAAAATATAGCTCAAAGGGGCTGATAATTTTGTCCCTAAAATGGTGTTTAAAAAATTAAAAACTGCTTTTATTCTTGTCGAAATAAAACAAATAAGACTTTCTCCAGAAGAAAAAATATTATAAAACATACTATTATAATTTCCTTGCTTTGCTAAACATAATTTGGAAAATATTTTAAAAAGAATAAAAAAAGTCGAAGGGGGCTAATAATTCTGACTTCAACTGTGTGTATGTATATATATATATATATATATATATATATATATATATATATATATATATATATATATATATATATATATATTATAAAAGCAAAAATAAGAAATAATGATAAAACAAACTATTTAAAGACACATTTTATACTTTTTTTTCCTAATAATGCAATATTTTAAAAAATGTTTTATGTTGATTTAATGTGTCAGTTTTTGTTCTACAGTTACGGCTGAATGAATCTTTTTGTTACCTATAATCTAATTCAAAACATTAAATTAAATAAAAATACAAAGAATGCTTGATCAAGACACCCGTTCACCGTTTTGTGCTCCCCCCCCCCCCTTATTGTAGCTGAGTTGTTAAGTCCCATTCAAAGCTTCATACCATTCTGATTAAGTTAATATACCGTATATAAAATGAACACAAGCCAATGCACATGTAATGTTAATAAACAAGTGAGTAATATTTAATATACAATATAGTCTCGTTTTTGCCATCGTCAATGAAAGCAGCAGAGCATTTGCTCATTTTAGAGCTACACCGAAGCATTGTGTTGTGTTTTTGAATGAATCTTTGAGTCAATGATTTTAATGATGGGCCAGCATGGTGGCTCAGTGGTTAGCATTGTCATCTCACAGCAAGAAGGTCGCTGGTTTGAGTACCGGCTGAGCCAGTTGACGTTTCTGTGTGGAGTTTGCATGTTCTCCCCATGTTGGTGTGTGTTTCCTCCAGGTGCTCTGATATCCCTTACAGTCCAAAAAGATGCACTGTAAGTGAATTGAATTAAATTGGCCATGTATGAGTTTGTGTTTGAATAAGAGTGTATGGGTGTTTCCCAGTTCTGGGTTGCAGCAGGAAGGGCATCCATTACGTAAAATTTATGCCGGAATAGTTGGTGGTTCATTCCACTGTGGCAACCTTTGATAAATCAATGACTAAGCCGATGGAAAATTAATGAAAAAATGATTCGTTCATGAAGATGTTTCACTTGCTTCTATCAGGGTTTTACTCTCATACTCATGTGCCCTGTTTATTTGTAATAATATTCCAGCATGTGATGTGGCTCACCTTAAGGAAAGACAGGTCATGATACTCCTGAACATTGGTGATCTCCAGGTTCTCCAGCACTACTGTACAGTTACTGTACATGCGCACCATGGCTCTGTAGTGATCGTCCGGCTGCGCCAGTAGAGTCAGCTTATTATTGGTTCCCTGGCATACTGGAGAATAAAACAGACGTCAAGGTTAGCACAAATGACCTTATTTTCTCTATGTTTATTAGATATCGAGGGCTTCATCATACACCCGGCGCAATGCGATGCAAGGCGCGACACAATTTTTGTTGGCTAGTTTCAGCTTGACACAAGTGTCATTTTCACATTTTGCACCACGCTGTTTACATAGCAAATGCATTTACACTCATATCTGCGCCCATAGGTGTTCGAGTCTAAAAAAAGAGGTGTGTTAAGGCGCATTGCTGGCGCGTTGCTATTTTGAGGAACTCAAATAGGCTGTTCAATTGACCAGCTAAGAGGAGGTCTAAAATACAGCACAGAGCACGATAGTTGTGCATTTCACTCACACATTGCTTAAAACATACAGGGTGAACAGCAATACGCAAATATCTTTACAAATAAAAAAAGAATTAAAAGATTAAAATATTACAAAAATTATTATTTTCTACATAAATATAAAAACCACTGCCTTCATGCCTACCTCAGCTCTGGGGGCTTTTTCAGTTTAATTAAGACAATTTGCTTTTGTATAATGTTATTATTATTAGAAGTATTATTTATTATATCCATATTTATATTTGTTTTATTAAAAACAAGCTTAGATTTGCCCACCTGTCAGGTTTTAGATCATATGGGGCACAGCATGTGTTTTTGGATGTAACTCAGGTTTTTGAGCACACTTCATTATTATTGTTCATTTATTCGTTTGCTGGAAATTAGAACTGAATTTAGAAATAGTTTTGAAACAAATCTTTGCACTTAACAAATAAAACTAATCACGTAGGCTAACTGATGTCTGTGTGTACAACACGTTTCCTTAGTGAAAGTAAAGAATGAGGAGGCTCATTCTCATGCTGCAGACGGTCTCTTTAACTGTTTCCTTACTAGTGAAGTGTTCAGTTTTTCTACTTACAAAATCCGCCATGTAAATAGCAAATGCGCCATGGCACGACGCAACTGACTCTTAAAGGGAATCGGAGATGAGACTCCAATTGGTTTACTCTCAAAACACATCTATGAGAGAATAAGCTCAACCGTGTTAGACCATGCACCACAGCGCAAAGCGGATTTTTCTGTCCTTAAAATAGCCAAAGTGGATTCTGACACGCCCTTTTGCGCCCTGCACTTTAGACTTTGTGCCTAGATCGTCAAAATTGTGCCCTGAATGCTGTTGTCTGTATGCATGTGTAAGTTCTAGCCTTCATAATTTCTGATAAGGAGTTATATTTAATAAGAAATATAGAAAATTCGCACTCCACATAAGTTTCTCCAGGATTTATTAATAATAGTTATTACTTTTATAATATGTGCTATCTAAGTGCCATGTTTCGAGCACAAATCACAACCATGTTCTTTCAACATACTTACATTAAACCATTTCCAATATAATAAAACTGGATGGTTTTTCTGATGTCTAATGATCAAAATTGTTTTATGGTTGCTTCTTTGTCTATATTCCTGCTCTACTTACCTTCTTAAAGAAATAGTTTTTCCAAAACTCAACATTTCTGTTAACATTTACTCACCCTTTACTTTTAGCAAACCTGTTTTTTTTTGTCAGTTGAACTCAAAAGTGTTGGAATATTTACTTCCATAGTATTATTATTTTTTTACTAAGGAAGTCAACGATTACAGGTTTTTAGCATTTTTCCAAATAAATTCTGTTGTGAGGAAACTCAAAATGTTTGCAACCACTTGAGGCTAAGTAAATCGTGAGCAAATTTTAATTTTTTGCATGAACTATCCCTTCAATATTGTCAAATTACACATGTATTCTGGTCTAAAAAATCCATAAAGTTCATCGTCATCATGCTTTTGAATTTCCTCGTTCAACATGATTAGACTATTAGCATGAAAATAAAGTAGCTAATGTGGCAATAGTTTAAAAATCGCTTTTGAGTAATATGTGGCACATTACCCACTAACCCAAATAACCAATCACTTACAACACGATGGTCCTTTGAGCTGATTTTATTACATTATCATATGTTATTCATCAAAGTATCTTGTGTTTCACATGAGGTCAAACAAAGACTTTTCTTTTCTCGTTTAGTTCGAGCAATTCCTTGAAGACATGACCTTTAGCAGATCCTCAAGCCAACACAAACATTCTTCACATTTGCTCCCTGATTGACAGCACACATTAACACCAGATATTCTCATGCATAGCTACATTACATTTCACACATCACACGATGTCAGCTACTTCCACAGAAATCTACTTTTTGAGAATGGAAGTGCAACTATGCATGGCAATAGGAATTAGCTTAGGGCGGCATGGTGGCTCAGTGGTTAGCACTGACGCCTCACAGCAAGAAGGTCTCTGGTTTGTGTCCTGGATGGGCCAGTCAGCATTTCTGTGTGGAGTTTGCATGTTCTCCCTGTGTTGGTGTGGGTTTCCTCCGGGTGCTCCGGTTTCCCCCTCAGACCAAAGATATGCGCTATAGGTGAATTGGGTAAACAGAACTGGCCGTAGAGCATGAGTGTGTGTGTGTATATGTTGAATGTGAGTATGTATGGGTGTTTCCCAGTACTGGAAGTGCATCCGCTGCAAAAAAAACATATGCCAGAATGGTTGGCGGTTCATTCCACTGTGGTGACTCCTAATAGATAAGGTACTAAACAAAGGGAAATGAGTGAATGCAGGACTGCCAACATTTGAAATTAGCTTGCAGTGAGAATATTTCCCCCGGCCCCTAAAAGATATTGTTTTACACTGTCATCATCCCTGGACAAGTGAACGAAAGGGCGGAGGGATTGTGGCGGTGGAGAAATTGTGTTAGTCTCACACCGAATGCGTAAGTGTTGACAGCCCTAATGAATGAAGGAATTAGCTTGCTAGCATGTTTGTTGTATGGCTATTACATTGTTAGCATGGGAAGGATGTTATTAATGTTTTATCACAAGGCTAACACATTTTAGCTTTTTTTAAAGTGTTTTAGCACACTGCTACCTTGAGGTAGCATAATTATAGCCACAATAATACAATAATACATGTGGTTGGCATGATTTAGCATTTGGCTAAAGTAGACTTTAGCTGCGGCGATGCAGTGGAGCAGTAGGTAGTTCTGTCGCCTCACAGCAAGAAGGTCGCTGGGTCACTGGTTCAAGCCTTGGCTGGTTCAGTTGGCGTTTCTGTGTGGAGTTGGCATGCTCTTTCATCAGACAGATCAGATCCTGCTGCTGTGCAGCCTCCTCGCATGGAACGGCTACCATTCAAGGTGTTTTAAACAATTTTATCTCACAGACTGGCATAAATAAGCAGACATCTCCATTCTCACAACGAGTTTCTGAGTTTTCTCACCCTTCCAACTGAGTTTGTTCCAGCGAGGTAACATGTTCAGTGGTGTTGCGAATAGTTTGTAAATGTCTGTCCTGCTCATTCAAATTATTTGATTAAAGGAATTAAATTATAATTGACCAGCGCAACAGTGAAAACAGTTTAGGCTTCTCTGAAACTGAATATTTCACTTTTATTTTATTTAGGCTAAATTATTATTGTATTTCACATTCCAGTTTGTGATTCGGCATTGTTGAAGCATAGCGGATTTGTTTTGAAGCACTTCACCTCAAATGTCCTTTGTTCTTCTATTTTATCTAGAAGATAACTGACCAACAAAACAACAAAGGCTAAAACTATGTATGAAATTCGTTTTAAAAAGATTTTTTCCAAGAAAAATATACAAACTATATTTTTGTTTGAGGTCATCCAATATTCAACTGTGCAGGTGGATGATTTGTTTCGGTCACTGGAAAGTATGGATTTAATTAACGCTTCACTGATTGTATTGTATTACAATCTTTAGTCATATATTTGCACATTTTTTAATATATCATCATTTTAAACATTACGACTTAAGAGTCTGATTTTTCCTTGGTGCTAATGTGCTTTAATTACATTTAGATTTCAAAAACAACATTTCAAATAATTTTAAAATTAAAAAGGGAACGAATAATGTCGTAACGAATGCCCTTAAATAATGTAGCCTTTGTCAGTAAGCATCAGTGTTTCCTGACATGATTGGGAGAAGTGGGTGGGGCGATGCTGAATTTTTTGTGCGTACTTTGGAATAAAATCCTGCAGGCGCCCCTGACCGCATTCAACATCGGGAGGCAGTATAGTCACTCTCATTGGATAATTTTGCTTTTACAATCCAGAATAATTAAAGTAATCCAACATCAGTGCCTGAAAGCTCCGCCCCTTCCGCAACATGGGCAATGCAATGGCCGTAAAGTGTAAATAAGTGCAGCATCTGGGTAATTAAAGTGCACTTTTTTTAAAGTTCACAGTGTGAACGCACTACTCAAACTATTTATACTACAAAACGGCGTAGAATAGTGCATAAGTATGCAATTTGGGATGCGGCTTTTGTTGGTAGACTTTGCTTGTGGTAAATTTACTATTTGTGAAAGTTAATGGGGGATTTTTTTTAGATTTAAATCAGAGTATGATGTGAAGCTGTTTGACTTGGTCTGCAAACCACAACAGTGTAATGAATGTAAAATATGCTTTTGTTTGTTTTATTCTTCATTACAACACGAAGGGTATTTCCATTACAAGAACAGCATTTTTGACATCAGTCAACATTTTGGCATCCTTGTCCTACTTGTGAAGCTTTTTGTGAGGTCAAGACTAGTGAAACGCTGTTAAGATGTGCAGTATTAATTAGATTCTGAAGCTCCTCGAAATTGATCAGTGTTAAAACATAAGAAATTTTAACATTACTTGAACATGAAAGAACAGTTAAAGACAGAATTATTTACTCTTATTCAAATAATTTCCAAATTATATTCAACAGAGCAAGGACATTTTCACAGTATTTGCTATAATATTTTTTTCTCCTGAGAATGTCTTATTTGTTTTATTTTGGCTAGAATAAAAGCAGTTTTTAATTATTTTTAACCATTTTAAAGTCAATATTATTGGTCCTCTTTAGCAATATTTTGGTTTTATAGTCTACAGAACAAACCATTGTTATACAGAAACTTGCCTAATTACCCTAAACTGCCTAATTAACCTAGTTAAGCCTTTAAATTTCCCTTTAATCAGAATACTAGTATCTTGAAAAGTATCTAGTAAAATATTATTTACTGTCATCATGGCAAAGATAAAATAAATCAGTTATAAGAAATGAGTTATTAAAACTATTATGTTTAGAAATGTGCTGAAAAAAATCTTCTCTCTGTTAAACAGAAATTGGGGAAACAAATATAGAGGGGGGCTAATAATTCAAGAGGGTTAATAATTCTCACTTCAACTGTGTATATGTAGGTAAATTCATGATGATAGGGTACTTTCCACAACTCATGCTGAATAAGTGTAAAGCGAGCACTCATTTGCTCTCCTGTCATGCAGGTGTTAAATTCCTGCAGCGGTTGTTGGATGTACCTCGTCCTAAGCAGAGGAGCAGATTTTGTGGGCAGGAACAACATGATCAAGAATGTGGTTTGCCAAGTGTGAGACTCAAACACTGCATATGGGTGTTGCACAACATGAGAACTGGTTGGATTCCTGCCTGCCACGTTCAGGACATGGGTTGTGTTCTCAGCCATTGCTGCTGACATCTAATTTATTACCTATATCCCCTGGGGGATCGGTAAAATGTCCAATGTTCAGGTTTTAGAAGAGAACTCTCTTTCAAAATGTAGTTTGTTTTGTACCTTGAGATGTCATAACACCTGATAGAAAGACTTCTGCAAAATCTAGCATCGTTTTTATTTCTTTTCTTTTTCTTTTCTTTTTATTTTTTGGTCACTCCCCTAATTATAAATTGGAAAGTACTCAAGTCTCTGACTTAATCATTGTGAAATCATGTACAGTTCAACTCAGAATAATTAGCCCCCCTGTTTATTATTCCCCCCAATTTCTGTTTAGCTGAGAGAATATTTTTTCAACACATTTCTAAACATAATAGTTTTAACAACTCAACTCTAATAACTGATTTATTTTATCTTTGCCATGATGACAGTAAATAATATTTTACCTGATATTTTTCAAAACATTTCTATACAGCTTAAAGTGACATTTAAAGGCTTAACTAGGTTAATTAGGTTTACTAGGCAGGTTAGGGTAATTAGTCAAGTTATTGTAAAACGATGGTTTGTTCTGTAGATGGTCTAAAAAAATTGCTTAAAGGGGCTAATAATTTTGACCTTAAAATGGTTCATAAAAAATAAAAAACTGCTTTTATTCAAGCCAAAATAAAACAAATAAGACTTTCTCCAGAAGAATAAAGTATTATCAGACATACTGTGAAAGTTTCCTTGCTCTCTTTAAAATCATTTGGGAAATATTTAAAAGAAGAAAAAAAATTTAAAGGGGGGCGAATAATTTTTGTATGCATCTATGTATGAATTTATGTATTGTATGTGTGTATTTGTGTGTGTGTGTGTGTGTGTGTGTGTGTGTGTGTGTGTGTGTGTGTGTGTGTGTGTGTGTGTGTGTGTGTGTGTGTGTGTGTGTGTGTGTGTGTGTGTGTGTGTGTGTGTGTGTGTGTGTGTGTGTGTGTTTGTGTGTGTGTGTGTGTGTGTGTTTGTGTGTGTCTGTCTGTCTGTGTGTGTGTGTGTGTGTGTGTGTGCGTGCATGCATATATTTATCGTGTGTGTGTGTGTGTATGTATATATATAATGTGTAGTGTATGTATATAATCGTAATGTTTGCAATATTTGATGTTTTTAATTACTAACTAGCTGTTAACACCAGTTTGTCAAAACATTATGAGCTGAGTCTCCAATAGGCTATTATGAAACATCTTCAAAACTGACGGAACTGAATAGCAAAACACTATATATATATATATATATATATATATATATATATATATATATATATATATATATATATATATATATATATAGTGTTTTGCTATTCAGTTCCGTCAGTTTTATATATATATATATATATACAAAAATCCGATATATATATATATATAAGTCTTTAAATGTCACTTTAAGCTGTATAGAAGTGCCTTGAAAAATATCTAGTCAAATATTATGTACTGTCATCATGGCAAAGATAAAATAAATCAGTTATTGGAAATGAGTTATTAAAACTATCATGCTTAGAAATGTATTGAAAAAAATCTCTTCGTTAAAGAGAAATTGGGGACAAAAAAATAAACGGGGGGGGCTAATAATTCTGACTTCAACTGTATTTAACTGCATTAATTCAGGTCTTAAATGGGAGTATGTTAAATGGCTGAAACTGCCCTTATATCATTAGGCCATGAAGGACATGTTCATTTTTGCAAGAGCTGCATTTTTTAAATCATTGAACATTTTTTGCGAAGCATGTGAGACAGGCAAGACCACTGAACACCGTCGAGACACGCAGCTCCAGCATAAATTACATTCTGAATCTCCAATGTGTCTAAATTGATCAGGGTTGAAGCATGAGAGCTCTTAACAGTAGTTGTCAAAAAACAAAAGAAGGCGGACTGGCTTTTTTTTTCAGGATCTCTCTGCTCTAGGGCAGATCTCAGCTAAAGATTAAGATCAGGTATGAAACTGAATTAGATTTGAACCCTTTACGTTCTCTCAACAAGCCCCTAAAGTGTGAGATTGTCTGAAGAGATTGCAAAACGTGCCTCTGTTTTCTACGGGCGGATGTTGCCTGAGGCTGGAGAGCCAATCACTGGATGAGACTCAACAGGTCGCTCCTTAAAAACACATTTATGGAGGAACATCTTAACTCCTTGTTTACGTCACATCGGGAGCCACAAAACGGCATTCTGATGATGATAAACCCACCCGTGTTTTATCTTTAGGAAGTGATGCAAAGCATGCATAAGGGTTATCAAGACATCAGTGCAAAGAAACAAAATACTTGAGGTGTGCAAAGTAATAAATCAAGCTGTCATTGCCTTTGGGATACTTCTAGAAACATGAGGAAACAAAACTTCTTTCTGTATTTTTAAGGCACATTTTTTGTCTTGTATTAAACAAGGATGCGTTTAATTATATACAAATTTAAAGCAAATAATCAAACAATGCATGGTGATATCTTTAAAACAACAAAACAGTAGTGTGTTTTCTTGGAGCTTCTCACATATGGATTAAGTGCATGAGTGCGCAGAGTGAAAATAACGATGACAGATTAATTAGGATATGCTGGGATCATCTTCTTAAGGCTGTCGACGCATGTGATTTATTTTTACAAGGCCGTACAGTTTTTCCCATGGCTTTACCATCCATGCTTCATTACCTACGGCTTTCCTTGCTTTATGTTTCTTTCTTTGGTTTTTATAGTATGTATTTTGGATGACAGGACTGATGACGAACAGGTGATGATTAACTCATGGCTGAATTGTCATAGTACGATGCATCATTTGGGAAAAGAACGGTGTAGTGACCAGTGTTTCTTAAAAGCGTAGTTGTTTTGTTGCAGATCCATCATTGAAACCAGACTAGTTGTAATGTAAAATGTCCGTAATGATGCTCTAAATGGGGTTGAGTAGCAGGTTCTTAAAAAAAAAAATCATACTTTTTGTGCAAATTATATTGTTTTAAACACACACACAATAAAAATTTCTGTATTAGTTTGGATAAAAACATGCAATTGTTTTCCTTATTAATTGAAATATATGTAAATGGGCTATGTTTCCTTTACAACTATTTAAAATATTCTATTCTAAAACACAAACTAGCTAACACGTATTTTAATTTCATATATAAATCATATAAATTGTTAATGGTTAAAATTTACAGTAGACTATTAAAAAAAAATCTACTTAATAATAGTTATAGTAATTCATTCATTCATTTTCTGAGTCCCTTTATTAATCTGGGGTCGCCACAGCGGAATCAACCGCCAATTTATCCTGCATAAGGCCCGGATTGGCTAATCAGGAGAACCGGGAGAATTCCCGGTGGGCCGGTCTGTTTTTTGGCCGCGAGGGCCGGTGTCCATAGCTGCTTGCGCTCTCAGCAGTCACACTTTTTTCTTCTATTTATTTATTTGACCAAAGCTTCACTTTTTTTATTCATTATTTTGCCGCAGTGCCGCTCTTTTTTTATTTATTTTCTCGCAGCCCCGTAAGAAAAATGCAGGGTGCAGGTTAACTAACGTTAATGATGATGATGTGATGTAACTATCGACCCCAAACAGCGGCACCTACGTGAATATAAGAATTCAAATAAAATGAATAATACACCTGCTCAATGAAAATCAAATGATTCACTACATTAATAAATCTGACATAACTTGATCAAAATTTTTAAAATGGGAGAAAAAGATTGAGCCATCAAAAGAAAGTAGTGCTGTGTCTCTCACTGTAATAGTGCCATTGTGGTCCAGTGGTAAGCATGTTGCATTTCAAAGTCGTGAATCCGTGTTCGAATCTCCCCTGAAATATTTTTAATTTTTATTCATTTTTATTGTTAAGACATAAAATACTGTTAGGGCTGTTGAACATTTGAATTTCTAAAGCAGCAGTTTTCTTGAAAAAGACGTGATAGTGCCATTAGAAACTGAATTGGAATCAGTCGTGAACTGAGGTGGGCCGGTCTGGCTTAAACTCCAGGGCTGAAAATGAGTCCCACTCCGCCCCTGCCTGCATATGTTTTACGTAGCGGATGCCCTTCCAGCTGCAACCCATAAAATTAATATATCATTATATTTATTCAATGGGGGTGACACGGTGGCTCAGTGGTTAGCACTGTTGCCTCACAGCAAGAAGATCACTGGTTTGAGTCCCGGCTGGGCCAGTTGGCATTACTGTGTGGAGTTTGAATGTTCTCTTTATGTTGGCGTGGGTTTCCTCTTGGTGGGTTTCCCCCAGTCTAAAAACATGCACTTTAGGTGAATTGAATAAGCTAAAATAGCTGTAGTGTATGTGTGTGAATGAGTGTGTATGGGTGTTTCCCAGTACTGCGTTGCAGCTGGAAGGGTATCCGCTCTTTGAAACATACATGTATGCTGGATAAATTGGTGGTTCATTCTACGGTGGCGACCCCTGATGAATGAAGGGACTAAGCCGAATGAATGTATATAAATTTCTTTAAACATGTCCCTGCACCCCCAGCACCTTATTAGTCATGTTTGACAACTACTGATCTAAAACGCATGACGTCTTGCCATATAATGATCTACAATTTCTAAGTAACCAATCCAGCACAGTCTATTCTTTTTTTCTGAGTTTGTCCTATAACCCAAATACCCTGTAAGCTTGTTTTCCAACAGATAACTCTATTTATCCAACTGGTGAGTTTGACTAAGTTTGAATCTGTGACAACTGGATCAACACAGTTTGTAAAGCAAGTTTGCACTGTTGCAAAAAGTATTGATCCACATGATCACAAAAAGTCAACAGCAATTGTTGAAACACATCCTGTTTTTCTACACTCTCAGAAATGTAGGTATGTGAGCTGTCTCTGTGGTGGTACCTTTTCAAAAGCTACAAATTTGTACCTAAACGGTCCATATTAATACCTCAAGGGTACATATTAGTAACTAAAAAGTACAAAAGTGTTCCTCTTAAAAATGTGTAGGTACTAATATATACTTTTTAGGTACCAATATGGACCCTTCAAGTACAAATGTGTATCTTTTAAAAAGGTACCCACATCAGTGACAGCTACCTTTATTTCAGAGTGTATCTGAGAGATTTTCCAGGAATACTCCTAAAGGTAAATCTGGTTTCTGTGCTCCTAAATGTGCCATGCTTTCCCTCAAAATAGTCAAATATGATGACTTGGGAGGCATTAATTTGAAGATTTCACATTTTGGATCACAAAATCAGATGTATGTTGGATAAATACCTGTATATTCTTTAGCAATAGCCAGCAATGCACTGTAGGAGTCAAAATTATAGATTTTTTTAACACCGTCATTGGTTTTGTGTTCCAGGGTAGCATATATTGTTTGATTTATTATAATATATTGTTTATAATATTTATATTTATAATGTATTATATATTTGTGCATAAATATATCTAGAATTGAATGATTTTTATTGGGCTGATCTGCAGCTCTGCAGGACAAAAGATGTTCAGAAAAACACAATTCCCCCTGCCAAGCCGTGCTGTTTTTAATCATAACAGTGGTATTTACACTACAAACGGGCAGATAATTACTTAAATGGTCATATGTTGAAATCTTTTTTTAAAAGCCGGATAAATAATGATCAATTTGGGAGCGGCAGATTCACATGATTGTGTATCCCGCATCTGTTTTTCTTCAGTATACAATAGAGTGTCTTAAAGTTGAACGTTGTCACCCTAAATGAGAGGCATGTGGATAAAATACCTTCTAACTGAATTGCGGCAAATACAATTAACAGGACAAAATCATTCCACGGGTGCGTGCTTTTTCACAGAAACAACAGTGTCTGTCTAAATCAAATAAGAAACATATTGTCTGTTAGTG